>NC_035169.2:20288564-20588564 GCF_001659605.2 Manihot esculenta | reverse complement strand
CAAGAGGGACACATGTCTTGGGAGTGTCCGAGAGCAGTTCCTACGGCACAGCCCCAGCAGACAACTTCGGGTAGCGTAGCACAGCCAGCAGCTTCAGCCGCAACACAGGCTAGTGGCAGAGGCCGAGGGAGAGGGTCAGCCTCTTCTTCATCAGTTTACAGAGGGGAAGGTCCGTCGGCTCCAGCACGGATCTTCACAATGACGCAGCAGGAGGCAAACGCATCCAACACCGTGGTGTCAGGTAATATCATCATTGGTTGTTCAGATGTTTATGCCTTAATGGACCCGGGTGCATCCCATTCTTTTGTTTCTCCGAGAGCGGTCGAGAGGTTGGGTTTGATGGTCTCTGGGTTAGAGTGTCCCCTATGGGTCAGCGGACCCAAATGTGACCCGTCAGTGGCAGAGTCAGTCTGCCAGTACAGTCCGGTTTTCATAGAGGGAAGATGCCTATCCGCCGACCTGGTGGTTCTAGACTTGACAGATTTTGACGTCATTCTAGGGATGGATTGGCTATCTACCCATGGTGCTACCTTGGATTGCAGAGACAAGGTAGTTAAGTTCAGATGTCAGGATGGGTCAGAGGTTGTCTTTAGAGGAGACAGGGGGAGTACACCTAGAGGTTTGATATCAGCCCTACAGGCTCGTAGGCTGCTCAGGAGGGGTTGTCAGGGTTATCTAGCTCATGTGAGAGAGCTAGACAGAGATGTCAGAGAGCCCGCCTCGGTGCCTGTGGTTAGAGAGTTCTTAGATGTTTTCCCAGACGAGCTGCCAGGTTTACCGCCTCCTAGGGAGATAGAATTCGAAATAGAATTGATGCCAGGAACCAGACCGATCTCTATCCCTCCCTACAGGATGGCGCCAGCAGAGCTGAAAGAGCTTAAAGAACAGTTGCAAGAGCTGGTAGACAAGGGTTTCATCCGACCGAGTGCCTCACCTTGGGGTGCTCCAGTGTTGTTCGTGAAAAAGAAGGATGGATCCCTCAGACTTTGTATCGACTATAGACAGTTGAACAAGGTTACTACCAAGAACAAGTACCCGTTGCCTAGGATCGATGATCTATTCGACCAGCTAGCAGGAGCAGGTTGTTTCTCCAAAATAGATCTGAGATCTGGGTATCATCAGCTGAGGATCAGAGATGAAGATGTGCCAAAGACAGCATTCAGGACCAGATATGGGCATTTTGAGTTCCTAGTGATGCCGTTCGGGTTAACAAACGCCCCTGCAGCATTCATGGATCTCATGAATAGAGTATTTAGCCAATACCTGGATCACTTCGTTATTGTCTTCATAGATGATATCTTAGTGTATTCCAGGAATGCAGAAGAGCATGCCCATCATCTGCGGTTGGTCTTGCAGACTTTGAGGGAACATGGCTTGTATGCCAAGTTCTCTAAATGTGAATTCTGGCTGAGGAGCATTTCGTTCTTGGGGCATGTAGTGTCAGAGAATGGTATTGAGGTGGACCCCAAGAAGACAGAAACTGTGGCTAACTGGCCTAGACCCACTTCAGTGACAGAGATTAGAAGTTTCTTGGGTTTGGCAGGTTACTACAGGAGGTTCGTTCAGGACTTCTCAAAGATAGCAGCTCCTCTGACCAGGTTAACCAGGAAGGATCAGAAGTTTCTGTGGACCGACCAGTGCGAAGAGAGTTTTGAAGAGCTTAAGAAGAGGTTGACTTCAGCACCAGTTTTAGCTCTGCCATCTAGTGATGAGGACTTTACAGTCTTTTGTGATGCGTCCCGTGTGGGACTGGGTTGTGTACTGATGCAGAATGAGAGGGTGATTGCTTATGCTTCTAGGCAGCTGAAGAAGCATGAGTTGAATTACCCCACACACGACCTGGAGATGGCAGCAGTAATCTTTGCACTCAAGATGTGGAGGCACTACCTCTATGGGGTAAAATGTGAGATCTTTACAGATCATAAGAGCCTGCAGTACATCCTGAGTCAAAGAGATTTGAATTTGAGACAGAGAAGATGGGTAGAACTGCTCAGTGACTACGATTGCAAAATCCAGTATCATCCGGGTAAGGCTAATGTTGTAGCTGATGCCTTAAGCCGGAAATCACTCGGCAGTCTATCCCACATCACAGCAGAACGAAGACCAGTAGTAAAGGAGTTCTACAAGCTCATCGAAGAAGGGCTACAGTTAGAGTTGTCGGGTACAGGTGCCTTGTTGGCTCAGATGAAAGTGACACCCGTGTTCCTTGAGCAGGTCGCTCAAAAACAGCATGAGGACCCCGAATTAGTGAAGATTGCCAGGACAGTCCAGTCAGGCCAGAATGATGAGTTCAGATTTGACAACAAGGGGATCCTCCGCTATGGGAGTCGATTATGTGTACCAGATGACATAGGGCTAAAAGGAGACATTATGAGAGAGGCTCATAATGCAAGATACAGCATTCACCCTGGAGCCACCAAGATGTATCAAGATTTGAAGAAAGTTTATTGGTGGCCAGCGATGAAGAAAGAAGTGGCACAGTTCGTGTCAGCCTGCGAAGTGTGTCAGAGGGTGAAGCTGGAACATCAGAAGCCAGCTGGAATGCTTAACCCGCTACCGATTCCAGAATGGAAATGGGAAAACATAGCTATGGACTTCGTAGTAGGGTTACCAGCGACGTCCAACAGAGTGGACTCCATATGGGTGATTGTGGACAGACTCACCAAATCTGCTCACTTCATCCCTGTCAGGAGTGGCTACTCTGTGGACAAGTTGGCGCAGGTGTATGTGGATGAGATTGTCAGGCTGCACGGGGTTCCAGTGTCTATAGTGTCGGATAGAGGGCCCCAGTTCACCTCCAGATTTTGGCGGAGTCTGCAGAATGCCATGGGTACTAGGTTGGATTTCAGTACTGCCTTCCACCCCCAGACTGATGGACAGTCAGAAAGGACCATCCAGACTATAGAGGATATGCTTAGGATGTGTGTGCTGGACTTTGGCGGTTCTTGGAGGCAGCATCTACCTTTGGTGGAGTTTGCCTACAACAACAGCCATCATGCTAGCATCGGGATGGCTCCATATGAAGCTTTGTACGGAAGGAAGTGCAGATCACCTGTTTGCTGGGAGGAAGTTGGAGAGAAGGCCTTGGCAGGGCCTGAGCTAGTAGAGATTACCAGCAGGGTGGTACCCATAATCAGAGAAAGAATCAAAACTGCTGCAAGCAGACAGAAGAGCTATGCAGACGTCCGCAGAAGACAGTTAGAGTTTCAGGAGGGGGATCTGGTATTGCTCAAGGTGTCTCCAATGAAGGGAGTGGTTCGCTTCGGGAAGAAAGGTAAACTAGCCCCACGATACATTGGACCCTTTGAAATCTTGCAAAAGATTGGGAATGTGTCGTACAAGCTGGATTTACCTGCTTCGATGGAGAGAATCCATCCGGTTTTCCATGTTTCAATGTTGAGGAAGTTTGTGTCAGATCCGAGCAAGGTTCTTAGTGAGCCTGATGTGGAGGTCCAAGAGGATCTCACCTATGTTGAACAGCCAGTGCGGATCATAGACACCCAGATCAGAAAGTTAAGAAACAAGGAAATCCCGATGGTGAAAGTCCTGTGGAACCACCACAACTTGGAAGAATGCACTTGGGAGACACGAGAGTCTATGCTCCAGCAGTACCCTCATCTCTTTTAAGGTTAGATCCCTATGTGTTTATGTGCCTTGTATGTGTGTTATGTTCTTTGCCATGCTATGTGTGCTAGTGAGGAACATTCGGGGACGAATGTTCTTAAGGGGGGGAGAATGTAATACCCGGCTAGACTCCGGTATCGGAATTCCTACCGTCCGGTGGAATCTCGGACGTCGGAGACCTCTAGAAGGGTAGAACCATGTTTTATAAAAATGTTTTCATGTTTTAATAGTTTTAAAAGTATGAAACTAAATGAGTTTTTGCATGAAAATAGCATTGGAGGAAAACCCAGGTTCGGCCGCCGAAAGTCAGGTTCGGCCGCCGAACATGCATGCGCTTTGGAGGCACGTTAGGCCCCCGAAAGCATGAGTTAGGGAAGTTCAGGTTCGGCCGCCGAAAGTCAAGTTCGGCCGCCGAACATTGCATGGATGCGGAGGCACTTTCGGCCCCCGAACGTGGTCTGGCCAGCCACCTATAAAAGGGTCCCTTAGCCGAAAATGGGCGAGATTTTCTCCCCATTTCGGCCAAGGTGAGCATTCCGCCATCCTTCCCCAATCTTGAGTTTTTCCTTCCTTTTTCCATGATCTTTACAAGTTTATAACTTTGGTTTTGAAGATCTTTGAGCTTAGAACGAGTTTTGGAGCTTGGAGACCAAAAGTTGGAACTTCTCCCATCTCCAAGTTTAGATCTCCTCAACCCTCGATCTTCAAGAGGTAAGAGCCGATCTTAAGCTCAATGTATGATTTAAACAAGTTTTATGAGGTTTTAAGGGGTAGAATGCATGTTAGGGTATATGTTGAACCTATGGGTTTTTGATGACTTTTTGAACAATGTATGTTGGTTGAGTATGATTGAAGTGTTGTAGATGGGGTATATGCATGTTTGAGACCCCTAGGAACTTGTATGCATGCTTTGGTTGAAAAATATGCATGTTTGGAAGGTTTAGAGGCAAAAATGCTTAAGGGAGCCAAGTTTCTGCCCTTTGGCAGAAACCAGGTTCGGCAGCCGAAGGAAGTTTCGGCCGCCGAACATGGCTTGAGAGGCAGCTTTAGGCTGCCGAAGCTTGCCCCCGAAAGTTGGAGTTTCGGCTCTGTCCGAGACTTTCGGCCGCCGAAGGTGCCGCCGAACATGCATGAGTTTCGCCTCTGTCTGGGAGTTTCGGCCGCCGAAGGTGCCGCCGAACCTGCCTGACTTTCGGCTCTGGAGGGACTTCCGGCCGCCGAAGGTGCCGCCGAAAGTGCCCTGTCCAGCCTTTTCTTGCATGCTTCCTAGGAGTGTTTTGAGGTGTTTTTAGGAGGTTTTTGGGGGTATGTTTAGAGTTATGTTCTTGTTGTTTGGTGCCTCATTTGAGTCCACGTGTGTAGGTTCGGACCCGAGGAACCGAGACCCCCGGTTGTGAGATAGTCGTTCAGAGTTCGTTGTTTAAGCTTCAGTCACCAGGTGAGTGGAACGATTCCTTAAGTCTTAAAGTAAAGTAAATGAATAAATGAATGAATCATAAAGCATTGCCCATGCATCATTATGCCATGCAATATTTCAGGATGTTTGCATTAGAATTCACGAATATGCTGCATTGCATAAATTGATGTTGATGTGGATGGTTGTTGGGTGATCCATAGTCCTCTGATGTTATGTTATGATGATATGTTATGGAAGACCAGCGAGGCCCATTCTACGCCCCTGGCACTATGTAAGAGAAAGACCAGCGAGGCCCATTCTACGCCCCTGGCACTTTAGAATGTTATGTTATGTAAGAGAAAGACCAGTGAGGCCCATTCTACGCCCCTGGCATTTGGAGATGTTGAGGACTAATGGTGACAATACCATCCTTTATGTGATTAGCTGTGATGTGTTGCATTTCATGAAAGCATGAATAAGAAAAAGAAAGAAAAAGTTAAATAATATGATAAAATAATAATAATAATAATAATAATAATAATAATAATAAAATGAATAATAATATACCTAAAAATGGAGGAATTAAAGCAAATGTTTTTAGTTTCTGCTCATTGGGCTTTATAGCTCACCCCCTCTCCCCTAACCCCAGTCTTGCAGGTGCAGAGTAGATAGAGAAGTCAGCAGAGTAAGAGAAGTCTATGTAATAGCTTAGCTGTGGACATGGTTTGTTGGTAATGTAAAAGTATGAGATGTAATGTAATGTAAGTTTGATAATGTGCTTGACTAGAGTCTGTTGTATTCCCTGTACACATGGTCTTATATGAGATATAATGTTTTTATGATGCCTATGTAATCCAAGCCTATGTTATGTTATGTTACCCCATTGGAGTATTTGATGAGGACTCCAATGAGAGGTTTTTGTTATGTTTGTGCATGCTCAGGCTAGGCTTGGCAAAGAAATGTTTGAATGAAAGAAAAGTTTTAAATTTTTATGTATGTTGTTGACCATGTATGGGATTAAACAGGTTCACAGGATGTATGTTTGGCTTGCTACGGGTTCTGGCGGCCTTAAGCCGACCTGAATCCTAGCGCCGGTAGCGGTCCGGTTTCCGGGTCGTTACACGGTCTTTCTCTTACATAGTGCCAGGGGCGTAGTGCAGGCCACACCTGGACTTCCATATCATATCATCATGTCATAACATATAAGGGCTAATGGATCATTCAACATTCATCCACATCAACAACATATTATGCAATGCAACATATTCGTGATTTCTAATGCAAACAACCTAAAATATCACATGGCATCCGTGATGCATGATTCATGCTAAAACTTTCATTTATAAAAAGATAAGAGTTTATTCTACTCACCTCTGGATAGCTCTGACCAGACACTGGGGCAACTGACTCACTGTTGGGGTCCTCGGTTCCTCAGGTCCGAACCTACACAGGTGGACTCAAATGAGAGACCAAACAACTAGAACATAACTCTAAAAACATCCCCCAAAAACCCCCTAAAATACCTCAAAATAATCATGCAAAACATGCAAAGGAAGGCTGAACAGGGCACTTTCGGTGGCAGGTTCGGCGGCCGAAAGTCTCTCCAGAGCCGAAAGTCAGGCAGGTTCGGCGGCACCTTCGGTGGCACCTTCGGCGGCCGAAACTCCCAGACAGAGGCGAAACTCATGCATGTTCGGCGGCACTTTCGGCGGCCGAAACTCCCAGACAGAGGCGAAAGTCCTCTTTCGGGGGCAAGCTTCGGCAGCCGAAGGCTGCATCCACAAGCATGTTCGGCGGCCGAAAGTTCCTTCGGTTGCCGAACCTGGTTTCTCCCATAGTGGCAGAAACTAAGCTCCTCTATGCATATACACCTCCCATACTTTCCAAACATGCATAAACCTATCCTACAACACACATATACAAGCATACAAGCTCCTAGGGGTTTCAAACTATCCTAAGCCCCATCTACAACACATCAAACATGCATTGGCAAGCCACATTGTTCAAAAACACAACATAAACTCAAAAACCTAACTATAAGCTAAACTTGCATTCTACCCCATAGATCTTCATAAAACTTACTTAAAACATGGAATGAGTTCAAGATCGGCCCTTACCTCTTGAAGATCGAGAGAGGGACGACCAAAACTTAGAGATGGGAGATTTTCAACTTCCTTGGGTCTCCAAGCTCAAAACTTGTTCAAAACTTGAAAATCTTCAAAACAAAGCAAAAACTTGTGAAAATCTTGAAAGATCTGAAGGAAGAACTTAAAGATTGGTGAGGGACGGCGGAGAACTCACCTTGGCCGACAATGGGGAGAAAAGCTCGCCCGTTTTCGACTAAGGGACCCTTTTATAGTGGCTGGCCAGGCCACGTTCGGGGGCCGAACGTGCCTCCGCATGCATGCCATGTTCGGCGGCTGAACATAAGGTTCGGCGGCCGAACCTGGACTTCCCTCACTTATGCTTTCGGGGGCCTAAGGCTTACCCGAAGTGCATGCATGTTCGGCGGCCGAACTTGAGTTACGGCGGCCGAACCTGAGTTTTCCTCCAAGGCTATTTTCATTCAAAACTCATTTTCTTTTTACTTAAAACCATGAAATACATTAAAAAATTTCATAAAAACATGATTTTACCCTTCTAGAGGTCTCCGACATCCGAGATTCCACCGGACGGTAGGAATTCCGATACCGGAGTCTAGCCGGGTATTACATAGTTGATGGCCTTCCAAAGATCAAATATGAAAAGGACAAAGTGTGTGATGCATGTCAAATGGGTAAGCAAGTAAAGAGCTCTTTTAAATCTATTAATAAGGTAATCTCTTCTAGACCTTTGCAACTCTTGCATATGGATTTATTTGGTCCAACTAGAGTAGCTAGTCTTGGTGGCATGCATTATGGTTTTGTTATAGTTGATGACTACTCTAGGTATACTTGGGTTGTGTTCCTTGCTCATAAGGATGATTGTTTTGATACTTTCAAAAGTTTTACAAAGAAAGTTCAAAATGAAAAGGGTTTTCAAATTTCTTCAATAAGGAGTGATCATGGTAGAGAATTTGAAAATGAAAAATTTGAAGTTTTTTGTAATAAGTTAGGGATCACTCATAATTTTTCATCTCCTAGGACTCCCCAACAAAATGGTGTTGTTGAAAGAAAAAATAGAACTCTTTTAGATATGGGGAGGACTATGTTAAGAGAGTATAATTTACCTACTTATTTTTGGGCGGAAGCCATAAATACGGCTTGTTATGTTTCAAATAGAGTTTTAATTAGACCTCTCTTAAATAAGACTCCTTATGAGCTTTGGAATGGAAGGAAACCTAGAGTTAATTATTTTAGAGTTTTTTGTTGTAAATGCTTCATTTTAAACAATAAGGATAATCTAGGCAAATTTGACTCCAAAACTGATGAAGGCATCTTCTTAGGATACTCTATATCTAGTAAATCTTATAGAGTATTCAATAAAAGAACCTTAATAGTTGAAGAGTCAATGCATGTTGTTTTTGATGAATCTAATCCCTTTGCTCCTAGAAAGGAGGTATCTTGTGATGATGATCTTGTAGGTAACCTTGATGAGTTGACCATTGAAGATCCTCAACCTCATGGAGATCAAAGTCAATCCAAGGAGGATTCAATAGAGGCAAAGGAAGATGAAGTTAGACTTCAAGAGCAACAAATGCAAATTACACAAAGTCAAGGAGTCCAACATGACTTGCCAAGGGATTGGACCTACAAGAAAGATCACCCCAAGTGTAACGACCCCAAAATGGACCGTCACCGGCGCTAGGATTCAGGTCGGCTTAAGGCCGCCAGAACCCGTAGCAAGCCTACTATACTCTCTGTGTACCTGTGTACCTGTAAATCTCATACA
This sequence comes from Manihot esculenta, assembly GCF_001659605.2. NCBI lineage: Eukaryota > Viridiplantae > Streptophyta > Magnoliopsida > Malpighiales > Euphorbiaceae > Manihot > Manihot esculenta. The sequence continues at coordinate 20,579,674 of NC_035169.2, read as the reverse complement.
TGATCATACATTTTCTTTGTAAATCTTTTGTATACAGGGTCTGTTTATGTATAACTGTTTAGAGTATGTGAAAAACCAGGCTTAACAGGTATGAATTAACCCATCTAGAGCAAGCTCTAGTCAGGGGTACAGAGTACAGAGTACAGAGTACAGAGATAGTGCATGCACAGGTTAAGCCTTGGTACAGAGAAAAGAGTTTTTATTTTCACAGAAAATGTATGATCATGTATGAGATTTACAGGTACACAGGTACACAGAGAGTATAGCAGGCTTGCTACGGGTTCTGGCGGCCTTAAGCCGACCTGAATCCTAGCGCCGGTGACGGTCCATTTTGGGGTCGTTAGGGCGTAGTCAAAGGCTCCTGGACTTTACTATACCTGCCAGGGCATAGTCAAAGGCTCCTGGACTTCTCTATACCTGCCAGGGCGTAGTCAAAGGCTCCTGGACTTCTCTCAGAGACTATTGGATCATTCAGCATTCACCCACATCAACAAATAACTATGCAATGCAACATATTCGTGAATTGTAATGCAATCAACCTACTATATACTCATGATGCATGATTTATGCTAAAAGCATTTTATTTGTCAATTCAAAGAATTACGGTTAGTTCCACTCACCTTTGGCTATCTGGACTGACTCTGCAAGCTCTGAAACCTCTGGAGCAGTACTCACTGCTGCTCTCTCTGGTTCCTCTGGTCTGTACCTATACAGATAGACTCAAATGAGGGACCAAACTAGCTTATGACCAACTCTATTAAACTTCCCAAGACTCCCCTTAAACTCACTCAAACATCCATGCAAAGCATGCAAGAGAAGGCTGGACAGAACACTTTCGACGGCAGGTTCGGCGGCCGAAAGTCCTCTCCAGAGACGAAACTCCTGCACCTTCAGCGGCCGAATCTCTACTTTCGGCAGCCGAACCCTTTCGGGGGCAAGTTTCGGAGGCTGAAAGGCATTCCAGAGACGAAAGTCTCTAACCTTCGGCGGCACCTTCGGCGGCCGAGCTCCCCTCTAGAGCCGAAAGTCCAAAGGCTCAGGGGCAAGCTTGGGCAGCCGAAGCTACCTCCTCATGGGTTCGGCGGCCGAATGTACCTTCGGCAGCCGAACCTGAGTTCATCCGCAAGGCAGAAACTTGCTCTGCCTCTCGCTAAAAGTACCAAAACTCTCTCAATCTCAAACACCTCAATGCCTCAACTTGCATATACCCAAGTATATGCTCAAAGGGGTCAAAAACTACCTACAAACCCCAACAACACAAACACATAACACATATACCAGCTTTTCTCACAAAATCACCAAAACCTCACAAATAACCCTATTCATGCAACTCTCTCCCATAACCTCATAAAACCTTCAGAAAACATAAAAATAAGCTCAGGATCTTCACTTACCTCTTGAAAACAAGAAGATGAACGATCCCAACGTGGAGTTTTGGAGCAACTCTCCTTCAAATTCTCCAAACTTCACAATCTCAAGTTTTTAACTCAAAACCTTCAAAAACCCATGAAAATCAATCAAATCTTTGCATGATTGAATGACAACAGGAAAGAATCCTCACAAAGGACAGGGTCTCACCTCAGAAAGTGAAAGACACGGCGAAGCTTATCCTTTCAACCGACTGAGGGCCGTTTTATAGGTGGCTGGCCAGACCACCTTCGGCAGCCACACGTGAAACCGAAAGCCATGCATGTTCGGCGGCCAAACCTCAACTTCAGCGGCCGAACCTGGCTTTTCTGCCTTGGTTCATTTCACTCAAAAACTCATTTTCTTAGGCTTTAAAACTTATGAACATATCAAAACATGGTAGAAAAACATAAATCTCACCCTTCTAGAGCCTTTCGGCATCCCGAAACTCTATCGGAAAGTAGAATTCCGATGTCGGACTCTAGCCGGGTATTACACCAAGGATCAAATAATTGGTGATGCATCACAAGGGATAACTACTAGATCCTCTATTAGACATGTATGTAATAATATTGCATTCATATCTCATGTAGAACCTAAATCTATAGATGAGGCTATTAGTGATGAGAGTTGGGTTCTTGCTATGCAAGAAGAACTCAACCAATTTGAATGGAACAAGGTTTGGACCTTAGTTTCTAGACCAAAACATCACCCCACCATAGGCACCAAATGGGTGTTTAGAAATAAGCTTGATGAAGATGGCAATATCATAAGGAACAAAGCTAGGTTGGTAGCTAAAGGCTATAACCAAGAGGAGGGCATAGACTATGATGAAACTTTTGTCCCCGTAGCTAGATTAGAAGCCATTAGAATCTTGCTTGCATATGCATCATATATGAATTTTAATCTCTTTCAAATGGATGTGAAAAGTGCTTTTTTAAATGGTTTTATTGAGGAGGAGGTTTATGTTGAGCAACCTCCGGGGTTTGAAAATCATGACTTTCCAAATCATGTTTTTAAATTGTCTAAAGCTTTATATGGTTTAAAACAAGCTCCTAGAGCTTGGTATGAAAGACTAAGTAATTTTCTTATGCAAAATGGTTTTTCAAAAGGCAAAGTGGATACAACACTCTTTGTCAAAAATCATGAAAATGACATCCTTGTAGTGCAAATATATGTTGATGATATTATATTTGGTGCTACTAATGTGTGCTTGTGTGAAGAATTTTCAAAAGTTATGAAAAGCGAGTTTGAAATGAGCATGATGGGAGAACTCAAATTCTTCCTTGGGCTTCAAATCAAACAAGCTAAGGATGGCATCTTCATCAACCAAGCCAAATACACAAAGGAGCTTATCAAAAAGTTTGGAATGGAGAATAGCAAGCCTAGTAGAACTCCAATGAGCACAAACACCAAGCTTGATAAGGATGAAAAGGGTAAACCAATTGATGAAAAGCTCTATAGAGGTATGATCGGAAGCCTTTTATATCTCACCGCATCTAGACCAGATATTATGTTTTCCGTATGCTTATGTGCACGTTTTCAATCTTGCCCTAAAGAGTCTCATTTGCATGCCGTTAAACGCATTCTTAGATATTTAAATGGTTCATTGCATTTGGGGTTATGGTATCCTAGAAGTATATCTTTTAGTTTATGTTCCTACTTGGATGCCGACTTTGCCTGAAGCATTCTTGATAGGAAAAGTACCTCGGGTACTTGTCAACTTCTAGGACAATCTCTTGTTTCTTGGTATAGCAAGAAACAAAATTCGGTTGCACTTTCAACCGCCGAAGCCGAATATGTGGCGACGGGTCTTTGTTGTAGTCAAATCCTTTGGATTAAATAACAATTAAGAGATTTTGAAGTATCTCTTGATCACATTCCTATTAAATGTGATAATACAAGTGCAATCAATCTAACCAAGAACCCCATTCAACATTCTAGAACTAAGCATATTGACATTAGACATCATTTCATTCGTGATTATGTGTTAAATGGTGATGTTGTTCTTGAATTTGTGGATAAAACAACCAACTAGCTGATATTTTCACTAAACCTTTGAATGAAGAAAGATTTAACATCATTAAAAGGGAATTGGGAATGCTAGATGGTGTTGCTTGTTGAGTGTATATTTTTTTTGTGTATCTTTTTGAAAGCATGTCAAAATTGTTTGATATAGTTTTAATTTTTTTTTAAACAAAAAAAAAAAAGGGGGAGGGGAAGCCCAAAAATTCCAGGTTCGGAGGCACTTTCGGCCCCCTAACCTTCAATTTCAAGGGCAATATGAAAAGCGGGAAATTTTCTGTCTTTTTCTTTTATCCTTTTCGGCCGCCTAACATTCTATTCGGCCGCCGAACATTGTGAAGTTCGGCCGCCGAAGGTTAAGTTCGGCCTTCTAAACTTGCCCAGTTTCGGCCGCCGAAGATTAGTTCGGCCGCCGAAAATGCGCGTCCCTTAAAAACCCCCCGCGACAGCTCATCGTCTTCCTCGCGCGACACTTCCCTCTCCCCGAAGCTTTCTCTCTCTCCCCGAAGCACCCTTCGTCTCCCTCTCAAAAATCTGCATTTTTGAGCCTCTTTTCCCCCCAAAACCTCCATTTTTCTTCCTTCTCTTCACTCAAACGCACAAAAACAGTTTCTTTTCTCCACAAAGAACCCATTTCGAGCTTTTTCCGTTTGGGTAAGTTTTGTTTTCTCTCTCTATTTTTTTTTATTTCATTTTCTGTTGATTTAATCTTGTCTTTAGCTCTCTGATATCTAGGGTTGTGTTTTTGTTGAAAGTGTTGATAGCTGGGTTATTTTATTGATGAGTTTTGTTGATATGGGTATATATAAAATCTGTTGGTTAATTTTTTGCTCTCTGTTAGCTGGGTTATTGATAGCTGTGCATCTATCTTTAAACTGCCTTTTTTTTTGTGTTTTGTTGCTCTCTGTTAGCTTGTTAGTTGGGCTATTGATAGCTGGTTATATACATAAACTATGCCTATTTTTTTTTGCTCTCTGTTAGCCGGGTATATATATATATATATATATATAAAATTTTTTGTAGCTATCTTTATAATACATGCTGTTAGCTGGGTTATTTGTTTGGTTTGTTTTTACAATTTTTTATGATACAAATCATACTCAGGTTTCTTTTGGACTTTTTTTTTTCTGAATATGGTTTTGGTGTAATAACTGTTAACAGGTTTGTCTTGTTTATGGGCTGAGTCTTGTTGCTGTCTTATGCCTTGTTGCTTATAGTTAATTTTTTTTTTCTCTTTTTTCATTTGCCTCTGTAGCTGTTGTTTGGGTAAAATGGGTAGAAAATCCACAGCCCGTAGACACCCATACTTTAGAGGTCAATCCAGTAGACAGTCTGAGGCTCCTAGGTCCCCCTCCCCAGACCCTCCTGCCTCTCCCCCCTTTGAGTTTCCTGTAGTTAGAGAGGAGGATCCAGCTTTTCAGCCTTTTTCTCTCAGGTTTGTTCATCCTGGGAGAACAGTTCATGCTAATAGTGTTCAGCTCTTTCGCTCTCAGGGATTCCTTCAGCCCTTCAGAGTCCAGGGTTGGGAGCACCTTCTTATCACTCCATCAAACACCCATCCTAGGATTGTTAGGGAGTTCTATGCAAACCTACACACCTTTACCCGTCACACTCCCCCCCACCTGGTCAGTTTTGTAAATGGTCAGAGAGTTTTCCTCACTCCTGACATCATTGCTCGGCATCTAGGTGTCTCCAACTCTGGGGCTGTTGTCTCCACCACTCATAAGTGGATCACTGGTGAAGTCTCTTCCCTTCACCAGACTAGGATTATTTCAGTAGACGTAGATCGTGAGGAGCCCTCTAGGCTTAAGGCCTGTGACCTCACCACTCTCCCTAAAGTTGTTCACCATATAGTCACCTATGAGATTCTCCCTAGAGCGGGTCATAGGACTGCACTCTCCTACTCTGACATGTTTGTAGTGTCTTGTCTGCTAGAAGGTCGAGCCCTTAACCTGCCACATATTATGATTCACTCTATAGCAGACTCCCTTAGGCTGAGTCGAGGTTGTCTCCCTTTTGGCCGTCATCTCACTCTTCTTCTTCGAGCTCTAGGGGTTGACCCAGGTATCGAGTCTGCTTTACCCTTGTCCAGTGAGTATACCCCCTACACTGAGACTACCCTCCACCACATGGGTCTGACTAGGAGAGGCAATATTTTTTATAATTCTAGGAGAGATTTTGCAGCCCGCAGAGCAGCACACGCAGCAGCACAGGCACATGATGATTTTGATGAGGAGTCAGATGATGCTTCTCCTGCTGATCTTGAGACAGAGCGAGCTCCCAGAGGCGATGCTAGTACCGGGCGGTCCACCGAGCAGGGTACATCTTCACGGACTGCATCTGATCTGTATGATGCCATGGGTCGTCTGGAGCTGCAGGTTGCTCAGATGTCTGATCGCCAGATTCAGATGTTTGAGCGCCAGACTCAGTTGGAGCAGCAGGTGGGACGACTCACAGACCAGCAGCAGACCCTGATCGAGCAGCAGAGACAGATTTTGCACTTCCTTCAGCAGTCATCTGGAGTGCCACCTCCCCAGCCTCCTCAGTGATTTTTCTTTGTTTATATAGTTGCTCTTATTTTTTTTCTTTCCTCTTTTGGTATTGTGATATTTTTTGTTTTTGATGATGTCAAAAGGGGGAGAATGGTATAATGGTATCATATATGTATATATTTGATGTTTTGGATATTGGCTATATTACTTTAACTCTTTTGGTTTTATGGATGTTGATACATTGATATCTATTTGACTCATCATTATTGTGCATAATTATAGCTCTTCTTGAGATGCATTTTTTTGTTGGAACTCATTCATTCATATAGGATCCATTGCATCTCATTGCATTGAGTCAAAACCTCCCTTATGTGCCTTCTCACATTTTAAATATGGCATAAAGTATTTTTGACAGGGGGAGCACATTAAGGGGGAGTAATTTTTTTTAAAATGCACACACTACACTTATGATTATTATTTCATTGTTTACCAATTGTTTGTCATCATCAAAAAGGGGGAGATTGTTGAACCTAAATGTTCTAATCCTTGTTTTGATGATTAATAAACAATTGGTGTGCTACTAATCATTCTCAAAGTGTTTGTGTTGAGCTTGTAGGTCCCTTACTAACAAGTATGAAATTGCTTCAATCTCAAAAGAGAAAAGTGCCTATTTTGGAAGCATACCACAAGAAAGGGATAAGAAAGTATTTTTGTTTATGCTTTGTTAAATTCTATTCATTGTGAATTTCAATTAATTAATTGTGATGGCTCAAGATTTCTTTCATTTCTAAAAGTTTTTTAGATATGGCCAAATTTTAAGTAATTGACTTTTAGGGACTAAAATGAAATTTTCCAAAAGAAGCGATGTTGAAATTATTTTTTATCAAAATGAAAGATCTAAAAATATAGATTACAAAAATTCAAACGGATTGAAAAATGGAATTTTATAGCCTAAGTTATGATTTTTCAAAGTTTTAAAGAAGGAATTTTGTGCCTCTTAAACACAACTTTCGGCTTCCGAAAGTCAGGGACAGAAACGAAAGTCCCATATATTCGGCCGCCGAACATTGACTTTCGGCCGCCGAAAGTGGGTTTTCAACCAGCCCCCAAAGTGTAACCTTCGGCTTCCGAAAGTGAGGGACAGAGATGAAAGTCCCACACTTTCGGCCGCCGAACATTTAACCTTCGGCCGCCGAAAGTGTGTTTTGGGTCTGCCTCCGAAGCCTAAAGTTTAGCTTCCGAAAGTGAGGGATAGAGACGAAAGTCCCACATGTTCGGCCGCCGAACTTGGACTTTAGGCAGCCGAAAGTCTTTTTTTTAAAGGATGATGTTCTTCACCTCAAGAGGTTCGGCCGCCGAACTTTAGCTTAGGCCGCTGAACCTGAATTTTTCTGAGAACAATATAACCGTTATTTCTGAACATAAACGGCTCTATTTGCATTTAATGCACCCCCAACGGCCATATTTATGATAGAACTATAAATATAACGTGTTTTTAATGTGAAGAGGTTACAACAACCATCTAAGCAAATATTTATTGAGATCACAGCATTTTTCATTCTCTCTCTCTCTCAAAACCTTGAGCCAAAGCATTGATTTCTTGAAAGTTTGTTTTGAGTTGTAATTGGTTGGGTTTTCAGAGTGAGTAAAGGTTGTTGAGAGATTCTGTTGTTGTGAGTGTGGCATTGAGCAAAGAATTGCTCTTGAGTGAAAAAGAGATTTGTAAAGAGCAAAGGCTTGCTCTAAGATTGTAAGGGTTTTAATCTTCACCCAAAGAAGATTTGATAGTGGAGTTGAACTCTCAAGGTGGACCTTGAGGAGAGGACGTAGGCTTGAGATAGCTGAACCTCTATAAATTCTTGTGTTGATTATCTTCTTCCTTATTGCCTTCTAATTTGTTCTTTTGCTTTAAATTTTTTATAAACCTAATTCACCCCCCCTCTTAGGTTGCTTCAAGGGACAACAAGATGCACACTCGTGCTAAGAAGTGTATATTCCAGGGTTAACACTTTCAAAAACAACATAATACTTCTCTATCTTCTTTTCTTTCATCATAGCAAAATATACTGCTGAATAGTGAAAAGAATTCAAAAGAATGATGAAAATGAATACAAAGATGAGATGAAGTGTCTTTTTATATAGATGTCGGATGTTCTTACATAAGTGAAGATAAATTTTAAATCATCCTTTAAGAACAGATGGAGATGTTGATGTTCTTGAATCTAAAGGTATTCTCAATAAAGACAGAAAAAAAAAACATATAGAAGAAAATAATCTTGTAGTAGGAGTTGGCGTGTAAAAGAAAACAAAATTAAGAAGGCTTCAAGAGAAAACGAAGTAGAGTTTGGTATTCTTGAGTCTAAGAAGAAGACTTAATAAAAAAGAAGAAATTGTATAGGAATATGAAATGAACGAGAAAACTTGACAATGAAGTTATAATAAATTGGGGGACATAAAGTAGTTGGCATGCTTATAGAAAATAGAAAGTTATAATAAATTGGGGGACATAAAGTAGTTGGCTTATAGAAAATAGAACCCTATTTTGAAAATTAAAACACTTAATGGATGAGAGAGAATTTGAAATTTGAATTTCAAATTCTACACATTATTTTAGAAAAAATAGAAGAAGAGCAATAAAGTAAAAACACATTATAAAATTAATTGAATAACCTCATTGATCCACATTTATTGTGGATCAAGTTGAGCCATCAAGCTTTTTCCTTAAGCTAATTAAATTAATGTTAGAGATTATCTCCTTTTCTTTTCGGCCAAGAGCTTTGATTTTGTCTTCCTCTGCATTACGCAGTGGCTCACTCATTTAAGTCCCATGTTAGTGACGCATAATGGGCCCACTTATATTTTTTTTTTATTATTATTATTATTATTATTATTATTATTATTATTATTATTATTATTATTTTCCTAAAGGTAATGTAATTTATTACGAAGTCAAATTGGCATTTAGCCAAAAATAAAGGAGTTTTGAACCATCAAATTACAATGAAAATTCGAATCATTGATGGCTAGAGAAGTTAGGGAGTGGGCAGCATGATTTCCATCCCTTTAAACATAGTTAAAAGAGATAGAAGAAAAAAAAACACAGATTTCTAATATCCTTAAACTCTATAAGCACGGAGGACTAATGTGACCAGTAATAGTTTGAATCATTATTAAGGAATCTCCTTCAAAAATAACCTCTGAGAAACCACCATGATAAGTTAAGAGGATTGCTTCTCTGCAAGCAAGACATTCCAGCACAAGAGGATCAAAAAAATCATTGAAAACCTTGCATCGCCATATTATTAGGGAGCCATTCTCGTCTCGTGCAATCCCTGTTGTGGCACCTCCAAGATTCTTCTTTTTGACGGCTGCATTAAAATTAAACTTAACAACACCTTGAGGGGAGGGTTCAACTAGATTGGCACTGGTAAACTGGGAGCAGGTTGTTGCACAATATTAACTTCATTAAAATCCTTGTAGTGCATAGAAGCTGCCGAGATGATGGAGGAAGCCAACTCCCTTAAGTCACTGAAGAGAAGCTTATTTCTGCTTTTCCAGATGTGCCATAGTATAAAAACAAAGAATTGGACCAAAGGTTTCCCCTCTCGCTGGCTATCCAAAAAGGAAATAATTGTAGACCAATAGGTGATAATATCCATGGGGTCCAAGAGACTAGAATGCAGACGTAAGGGAGAATTGATCCATATCGCAATAGCTTTAGGGCAAAAGAAGAAAAGATGCATGACAGTTTCTGTTTCACCACACCATTTACAAGAAGGATCAATATAAGGAAGCCGATGATGAAGGAGACCATTAATAGGTAGGCGATTTCTCAATAGCATCCAAAGAAAGACTGAAAGTTTAGTAGGCAAGGGAATCTTCTAGAGTTGTTTCCAAACATCAAGGTTAGGAGGATTCAGATTAGAACTGGACACATAGTTGCTCGAGAGAACGCGTTAGGCAACATAATAGTTAGATTTAACTGTGTAAAGGTCTTGCCTATTGAAATGCCATGCTAAAGAGTCTTTTCGCCTGAAGAGGGATAAAGGAATGGAGAGGAAATCGCGAACATCTTCAGATGAAAAATTGCTCTCAAGGACTAGTTTATTCCATGTGGTGGTATCCTGATTAATGAGCTATGAAACCCATGAGACAGATGAATCATGATTTGGAATTGGAATAAGTGTAGCCGGATAATCTTTGGGAAACCATTTGTTCTGTTTGCATAAGATGGACTCACCTGAACCAACTTGCCATCTAAGCCCCTTAAGAAGGATCTGTCTACCAACCCCAGGAAGGGGTACCACCTGTCTATGCTCGAAGGAAGGAGGTAGATTGAAAATATATGCCTTTCAGTACACGAGCTAGGTGGGACTCGGGATGTTGTAAGATTTTTCACCCTTGTTTGGCAACTAAGGCCATATTGAAGCTTTGAATGTCCTTGAAGCCCAAACCTCCCAAACTTTTTGGAGCACACATGGATGACCATGAAATCCAATGCATCTTGTTCTTGTTTTCATTCTGCCCCCATCAGAAATTGGATATTTGCATATTTAAATCCCTGCAAAGAGAAAGAGGTAACCGAGAATAAGACATAACATAAATAGGAATAGCTAGAAGGACAGATTTAATAAGAACTTCTTTACCACTCTTAGAAAGGAGTTGTTCTTTTCATCCTGCTATTTTGTTTGCTACTCGGACCTTGATAAAGAAGAAGATTTGGTGTTTAGATCTAGGAATGTCAGCAGGCAAACCAAGAAACTTGTTCGGTGCTTCAAGATGAGAAATATGTAAGATTGAGGTCACACTTTGTCGAACAACAGAGGATGTATTAGGGCTGAAAGAAACTGGATTTGCCAAATTAATGGATTGACCACTAGCCCTCTCATAAAGAACACTCTTTATTTCTTCTGCATCCCGAGATGAGGCTCTAGCATAAGTGATGGTATCATCTGCAAAAAGCAAGTTAGAATCGGGTTCATGCCTAGAGAGGTGCAAACCTTGGATATTTGAAGTCTTGATTTTGTGGGAGATTTAATCCTTCGGCACAAATGAGGAAAAGATAAGGAGATAAGGGATCGCCTTGCTGAATTTCTCTAGAAGGATGTATAAAACCAGTCTTATGACCATTAACTTGAACAAAATAAGAGGCAGTGGAGACACAGGTCATCATCTATAAGGCACTAAAACCAAAGCATTCGAGCATATGTTCAAGGTACGACCATTCAATACATTCATAAGCTTTGCTAATGTCCAGCTTAACGGCTATTCCATAGTTCCTGTATTTTCTCCTCAATTTGAGGGAATGCATCACCTCATGATTGATAAGAATATTATCAGCAATGAAATGGTTGCTTGTGAAGGCACTTTGCTCCTCATCAATAAGAGAGGCCATGAATGATTGTAGTCTCATAGTAAGGATCTTCAAGATAATTTTATAAAAAATATTGCAAAGCCCAATCGGATGAAGATCCTTCATAGTTTGGATATTCTTAACTTTAGGGATGAGAGAAATCAAGGTATAATTAACTTTTTGGATCCAACTCTCCTATGTTAAAGAAATGTTGTACTGCTTCGCTCACATCTTCACCCACAATGTGCCAGAATTTTTGAAAGAAAAAACCTGTAAAACCATCTTCACCCAGTGCCTTTGAGGGGTTAATTGTAAAGGTAGCAACCCGAATTTCATCTAGAGAAACCGGTCTGAGTAAGATGGGCATTCATGTCAGCTGTGACTCTTGGACATAAACCTTCTGTGATGCAAGACATATCAGATGGGCCACGGGTCGTATAGATGTCATTGAAATAATCCAAAGCAATGGACTGAATTTCATGAAGAGAAGATTTCCAAGCACCATCTTGATTAAAAAGGCCGGTAATATGGTTTCGTCTCAGTCTCTAAATTGTTTGGGCATGGAAGAAGGTTGCATTTTTATCCCTAAGATTAAGCCAAGCAATTCTTGCTTTTTAAGCCCAAAAGAGTTCCTCATTTTACTTTCAATGGCTAACTCTCTTTCTGTACATCATACGGCTTCTGCATCCCGAGAAGAGCCTTGTTTCATACTTGAAAGATGTTTCTCAAATCGTAGAATAACACTACAAGAAATCTCCAGATTACTAATAGATTTTAATCCGTTAGTAATTTTAATAGATTTATTAACGGATTTAGAAATAAAATTTGTGTAAAATTTTACCAGATTTCTAAATCTGTTGATAATTCTTAATATAAAAAAATTTGTATAAAATTTTACCAACGGATTTAAAATCTGTTGGAAATGTATTGGTATTACTAACGGATTTTAAAATCCGTTGATAATTTATAAATATATAAAATAATTGGTATTGAAATTTATTAACGAATTTAAAATCTATTAGTAAATCTGTTGGTAATTTACTAACGAATTTAAATCTATTAGTAAATTCAAAAAAATATTTAAATTACTATCAGACTCCAAATTCATTAGTAATATGCTCAAAAAATTATTAATGGATTTAAAAATTTATTACTGAATTTTATTAATAAATTTGTAAGTAAAAAAAATATTGAATTTACCGATAGATGTCATCCATTAGTAAATCCATTATTAAATTTAAAATAAAATTCTACATAAAATTTTCACATTATCTTTTTAAAAATCCATATTCTTCGGCAACCAATAGATTTAGTAACGAATTTCAAATCCCCTTTAATTCTTAAAGGGGAGCTTTTTTTTCAAATTTAATAATGAATCGTGAATCTATTATTAAATCCGTTAATAATTTATATTTATAAATATAGCACCACCTCCTCTCATTTTATTATTTATTCATTTTATTATTTATCATTTTTCTATTTTCTTTCACTTTCTCTTGTTTTCTTTCTTTTTCTATTACTTTCTTTCACTTCACTTTCTTATTTCATAAATTTTTTTTCTCTCATTTTTTTTCTATTATTTTTCTTTCATCTTTTATCGTTTTTTCTCTCATTCTCTTTCCTCTTCTATTATTTTCTTTATTTTTTTTTCTATAATTTTCTTTTCGCTTTCTCCGTTTTCTTTTCCATCATTTTCTTCCTTTCCTCTCATTTTCTTCATTTTCTCTATAATTCATTCATATAGGTTTCTCTCATATTATTTTCTTCTTACATTTTCTCTCTATCTATATTTTTTCTATTACTTTCTCTTCATTTATTTTCTTCTATAATCATTTGTTCCTTTTTTCTCATTTCTCTAATCATTTTTTACCCTACTTTCATTGTCTTTTTTTTTTCATAAATTTTATTTTTCTATCATTTTATTTTATTTTCTCTTTCTTTTTTATCATTTCTCTCATTTTATATCATTTATTTTTCTCTTATTTTCACTTTCTATATGTTTCTAATAAATATTGAACATAAATTAAAAACTTTGCAACAATAATAATATAATTTTAGATCTTATTGAATTAATAAAAAAATATAATATTTATAATAAAATTTATTATTTAATTAAAAAATTATTATCATTTTTAAATTATTTAAATTTGTAATGGATTTACTAACAGATTGCAATTTGTTGATAACTTACTAACGGATTTACCAATAAATTTCACATCTGTTAGTAAATTATTTTTCTCTCAATTTACTAATGGATTTAAGATATGTTAGTAATAGTAATAAAAACTCCATTAGTAATAGTAATAGAAATTCTGTTAGTAAATTCGTTAGTATTACTAACGCACTTGAAAGTCATTAGTAAATTTTTACTAATGAGTTTTTTAACAATGGATTGTAATCTATTAGTAATCCGTTGGTAAATAAATTATGAACAAATTTTTATTGGATTACCAACGGAAAAATCCATTGGTAATCTAAAAGTTTCTTGTAGTGATATTAACTCTTGAATTGGGACATGTTCCAATCAACAAGAGCATGTCTAAAAGACTTAAGATTAGAGTGGATAAGAGAGGTACTAGTCAAACCATTGTTATGAGCTATAGTGTTTGAATTTCAAGATGTCGAAATAAGAGATTCAAAATTTGTTTGAGAGATCCAACGCTTATCAAATTTAAAGGAAAGGACCGTTAGGCTTTAGGCATATTTGGTTTGAGAGAAAGCAAAATGGGCCTATGGTCAGAGCCAAGGTCCTCTAGGTGATGAAATTGAGCATCCAAAAAAAGAGAGATCCATTGGAAAGAGGCTAGGCGTCTATTAATTCTTTATTGGATGTTGCTAGGACCATGCTGTCGATTATTTCAAGTCATGGGTGAACCAAGAAAATTAAGATAAAAAAAGTTGGAATGATTATCAAAATCAGAAAATAAACACATTTTAGAACCATCATAAGGAGAACCACCATGTTTCTCATTGAGATTAAGAATGTCATTGAAATCGCCCATAACAAAATCATAAGGAGAACCATCATAAGGAAAACCACCACCATGTTTCTCAAGAATGGTATTGAAATCAACCATAACAAGGTGGGTATCCTTAAGAGTCTGAATGTTGTCATAAACAAAAGCAAAATGATTTTTCATCACTCTTAAGATTGACGCATGAAGCATAAAAGGTGTCTGGTTTAAAATTGAGAGAGTGATGTTGTTTCTCAAAGGCAGGCAAAGACCTCGCGCCGAGCCGGTAGGGTTGACACTAATTAAATCCACAAAATTATATATTCTCATCCATTTTCGGACAGCATATTCTTTATTCTTAGTTTCCATAAGAAAGACAACATCCGGGAAATGGGAATTACGCATCCCTTTGAGGTGGCCAATTGTTAGGGGATTCCACACCCTGACAATTCCAACTCATAATCTTCATTGGGCACCATAGGGCCATTTTGAGATGGCTACCTCTACCTTCAGAATATTAGATTCCAAGTGAGCTTTCTTGCTGTTTTTTGGTGATAATTCTTCGTTTCTGAGTCGTTTGTTACCAGACTCAATATTATGGTCATCTTTAAGCGATGGACCACTTTCCATGTCTGCCGATATTCCTTGATGACATCAGAGGAAGAAGGACCTGAACGAGTTTTCCTCTTCTAATTTTTTAGATTCGCAGCATGAGATAAAGTTCCTGGCCCATATTAGTTGCAGTGTCTATGATAACGGGCGAAGCACTTATATCCTATATGGAGTGTTGCTTAGACTGCTATGGAAAGAGGTGTAAAGCAAGGTGTAATAGCCCATCAAAAGGCATCCAAGATAAGTTCTCGGAGGGATCTCTAAGCGTGAGCATCGGATTGCAAAAAATTTCTTCCTCTCGGACCAACAAGATGGTTGGGCTTGAAAAGATGGAGTCTGTTTGATTCTATTGTTATTTGGAACCAAGTCTTGAGAGGAATCAGGCCTTAGATCTGAATAATCCAAGCCCAGTCTGTGAGCTTTGGTTGATGATTCAACTATGTTTTTTGACCCAGCCCACATCGAGGTGTTAGCTCCAACGGCTTGAATATTTGTCTCATTCTTATCTGTTTCGATACAAATCCCTGCATTGAAAGAAATCATCTGCAAATAGTTAACAAGAAAAGGAAAATTCTCAAATGAAGTGTCCGTGTTGACTTCCTCTCTTCCTTCTGATTGGAGATAATTCTTGAAAAAAAGCTTTAATCTGACAAGAAGTGGAAGAGGATGTTGGTAAGGGAACGTTAGTCTTGGAAGCGGGTTCGTGGTTCAAGAAAAGGGGGATGGTAGGAGTGGTAATCCTTTTTAGAGTGTCACCAGCTATATTTCTAAAACAGGTAATCTGGTTTTGGGAACCACTAGAATGGTATGGTGGAAGGTTTCCGGTTGGTGGGAGGGTGGTTTTTTCAGGTGAAGGAATGGTATTGACTATTCGGTTGATTGGAAATGGGGGTAACTAGTTTGGAGTGGGGTGCGGCATGCTAACTCAATCCTGGATTGATGGATAGAGGTAGGAGGTTCTTAGGTGGAGAAGTGAGACTCTTGGGTCGGGGAAAGCTTTGAGCCAGGGCCGAAAGGACGCCTACCATCCTTAGAAGTATCTACAGATTGTTGCAAAGTCTTCCCGTGGATAATTCTTACCCATATGACCAATGATACTACATAACAAGCAGAAATCCAGTAGTTTTTGTACTGGAAAGAGGCCCAACGCAAGGTGTCTGATTGACGCTTACATCGGAATCCAATTGATAATTGCTTGTTGATGTCAAGGAAAGTGCGAATGCGGAGAAAGTGAGGGATACCAATTAAACCATCTTGACCAGTCACGAATAGAGAGAAGTTGGTTGTTAATAGATCAAGGCCTCTGATCAAGGATCATACGAACATATCAACCTCGTGGCTGAAAGATAACAGAAATACATTGTTTCCCTTTGAAACTACATGGGAATCCCGACGGGTGTTCCAAGATTTTTTGAGAGATTCAATACTGTCTGCCATGTGATTTCTTGCATCTCTATTTAAGATCTTAGGCATCAATTTAAGATTTTATTCACTATTATTTTATATATATTACAAAGAAAAGAAATTATTACAATATTTATATTTTAAATTTGAAAAAATTATTTATTGATTTTTTTAAAAATTATGATGTAGCAAATTAATTTTATCTGTATTGGATCTTCAGCAGATTGTAACTATTACTATATTTTAATACCAGAGTACTATATGTGAATAATTATTTTTCTAATAACAAATAGTTTTTAGGATGAAAATATATATTTTTTAAATACATTAAATGCTATTTAATTATGGGTAGCTGCAGTCGCATATACTTAATGATATTTGCTGAAGATTTTTACATTACTATAAATAATAATATATGAAGAAAATTTTCAGTTTAATAAAAAAAAAAATACAGAATCAAGTAATACTTGCATGCAATCCTCTATAGACAAATATTGAGAGAAATTTTTTTTTTCATTTTATAATTTTTATTATTTTAAAATTATTATTCACTTCAATTATTATGTTATAATATTATATAAATAAATTATTATTATTTTATTTTATTTTTAAAACACCATTTTATAAATATTTAAAATATTTTTTAATATTTAATAAAAAATAATGTATTTAATAAAAATTAATAAATTTTTTTATAATATAGGTAAAAAAATAAAATAGAAAAACTATGAGACTGAATAATTTTTTTTAAAAAAAAAGAGGCAGTTTTTTTTAAATAAAGGGGTAGAATTTAAACTCAGGTAGAATTTTTTAAAAAAATATTTTAAATTCATAAATGTTTTGTCTTTAATTTTAAACTAATAATTTTTTTATTTTCAACCTAAATTTGACAATTAGACCCTTCTTCGGAATAAAAATCAGCTTGGCACTCGTTCTTTTTCCTCCACAATCTCTAAGATTGTCTCTTTCTCTTGTTTCTTTTTGCATTGATGTCTATATGGATTGGTTCTTGGATTTGAGTTCTTAATTTTAAATTATTTTAGATTTTTTTGTTTTTTAAAGTAGTTTGAAATTTAATATTCTGAGTAATTTATTAATTTGAATTATTTATTATGTTTTTGCCAAAGACTTTGAATTCTACAAAAGATTTCAATAATTAATTATCTAAAGTTCATTGACTCTAAATTAATTAATTAAAAAAGCCAAAATATATAATTTTATTTTTTATTCATAAAAATCATAATAATTAAACACAAATTAAATAAATCATCAATAATTTATTTTAAAAAAAATTATTTTTATCCTATAAAATAAATTTATTCTTTTTATCCGTGTTATATATTAGTTTGCTTTTTTTGAATGGTAATTTATTTATTAAGTTTCTAATATATATTTATTTAATATACAATAAAAATAATAATAAAATATACTAATTTTAAAATAATTTTAGTAATGAAAACAATTTAACTGATGGATATATTAGAAAATACAATATAAAGTTTATACATTATTTTTTTGTTTTGGTCCATGTGAAGTTAACTATGGATTTAGTTTTGTAAGACAAATGGAGTAATTGTATTATTAGATGATTTATATTATAATAGTTTATGTTAAATTTTGAAATTATTTGTAATGTATTTTATAAATATTGTAAATTATATTTAATTATTACTATTAATAAGTAAGTGAGAAATATGAGTATATATCATATTATCATTAAATTTTATATATTTATTTTTATTAACTGTAATTATATATATACACACATTTTTATCATATAAAATAAATTATTTATAATATTGTTGTATTTATCTATTTTATAATTATCTATTCATAAATAAAATTAATTTAATAAGATAATATAATTTAAATTAAAAAATTATCAGATATATATATGAGATGAGGATAAACTAAACACTCTCCGATTCCACTCCTACATTATAATGTAATTTTATTCTGAATTTTGATAATTTTAGTTTTTTTTTTTTTTTTGATAATTTTAGTTTTAACTCGAAAATAATTTGATTCATACAATGTTATTTAAAATTATAATTTTTTTTTCAATTATATAATTTTAAATGAATGAGAATCAAGGACAATTGATTTTTGACTCGATTCTAGTTGAAGCACCGACCTGATGACATGTGATCTACTAAATGTTTGAGCAGAGCCGTCAAAGGAAGACGTGTCACCTACTCGCCATTGCACCATAGAAATGTGAAGAATATGAATAATGGGCTCACTCTCGCACCTTATGATTTCCCCACACACTCCCTCTTATCGGCTGTTTCATCAATCACCGTCAAGATGCGAATGCGTCAATCCTCCTTTCGCTTTTTCTAATTATTAGAAATACTCCGCACTATAAACCTAGATTCTATATAAAAAAATAATTATTAAAATTTTACATTTTATAAAATATAAATAATTTAATTTCTGAAAATTTTAAACACATAAATCATATCTAAATATAAAAATTAATAATAAAAAACTAAAATATTGAATGATTTTTTTAAAAAATTTATAAAGATGAAGAATCACACCATTTTGAGAACCAAAATCTTTACTATTTTATTGTTAAGAATAAAAATATATATATATTAGATTCACTTCTATCTAGAAAAAAAAATCTAAAAATGCATAGAAAGTCAGGAATGTCAAAATATATTCACTAGGTTTATCTCTATTTAGAAAAAACTAAGAATAGAAAACCTCCTGTACAGTGCAAGTCAAACTTTCTATAATAAACAAACTAAACTTCTTATTCTGCGCAACACAAAAAATGAAAGAAAAGATATTTACACACAAATCAAGTCTTAAACTATGGCAAGTCGGTAGATCGTCAAGACGTTAAACAGGTCGGTAGGGCGTCAAGGCGTCAGACAGATCGGAACAGGTCAATAAGTCATTAAGAGGTCAAATCCTCAGGATGTTTGATCGACAGATCAGATCATTAGGACGTCTGGTCAATACGCCACTTCTAATACTTCCCTTCAAGATGCAGCATGAAATTTTTGAATGCCCAACTTGCCAAAGAGAAAATGAAATTGATCTTCGCCTAAGGTCTTAGTGAAGATATCAGCCGGCTGCACGAAATTGCGGATGTAGACTATGCGAATGTTGCTATAGAGGATTCATTGCGAATAAAGTGGCAATCCACTTCGATATGTTTGGTACGTTCGTGATAGACAGGATTGGCCACAATATGCAAAGTAGCTTGGCTATCAAAATATAATTGCATAGGCATAGAATGAAATACACCAAGAGCGATCAATAAGCCTTTCAACTATTTAAGTTCACAAGTGGTAGTGGTCATAGACCTATATTCAGTTTCAGTGAAAGAGCGAGACACGGTTGGTTTCTTCTTAGTCTTTTAAGAAATAGGAGAGCCACTCAAAAGCACAAAATAGCCAGTGAGAGACCTGAGTGTCAAAGGATAACTAGTCCAGTCAGAATCACAATAAGCGATCAAGGCAAGGTTATAATTGGTACGCATCAAGATACCCTAGCTGAGTTAGCCTTTGAGACAATGAACTACTTGGAGAGCTACCTCCCAATGAACCTGCAGTAGTCGTTGCATGAGCAAGGATATACACATAGTAGGACAATTTGAGCCGAGTAATGGTGAGATAAATAAGGCGACTCACCAAGCGCCTATAGGAAGTAGGAGCAGTGAATTCAGCACCCTTCGCAAGAGCCAACTTATGATTTTGTTTAAGAGAAGTGGCAGCCAATTTGAAATCCATCAATTCGATGTCAAAAATCATATCTAAGGCATATTTACGCTAACATAGAAAAAGACCTTCTGTGGTTTGGGCTACCTCGAGTCCCAAAAAAAAATTTCAATTTTTCCAAGTCTTTCATGTGGAAACAACAGCTCAAGTACTCATTGAATATCTGGATAGCAGAAAGATCTTTCCTGCAATAACTAGATCATCAACATAAACAAGGACAATGAAATGAATTGATCTAAGTAAAGAATGAACAAGGAGTAATTTGAATATGATTGCTGAAATCCATAGGATTGTAAAGAGGCAGCCAGCTTCTCAAACCAACATCGAGGAACTTGGCGTAAATCGTAGAGAAACTTGCGGAGGTGACAAACTTTGCCAGAGGAGGAAGAGCCAAAGCCAGATGGCATCTTTATGTAGACTTCTTCCTGCAAATCACCATGTAAGAATTCATTATGGATGTCCATTTGATGTAATTTCTAATTCTTGGCAGCTGCGACTGCAAGAAGAGTATGCACAATATCCATTTTTACTGTGGGTGCAAAGGTATCCTGATAATCGAGCCCTTCAACTTATTTATTGCCTAAGATAACCAGTCGTGCCTTGTATCGTCCAATACTCCCATCAGAATTATACTTGATTTTGTACACCCACTTGCTGCCAATTGCTCGCTTCCTAGGAGGTAAAGTTTTGATTGTCCATGTAACATTTTCCTCTAAAGCCTAAATTTCCATGTGCATGGCCTCTCTCCACCGTGCATCTTGAAAAGCTTCAGTATAAAAGGTGAGGTCATGTCCTGTAGTAATCGCTCCTAAGAAACACCTATGTTGTGCAGAGAATTTATCATAACTCACATAATGTGCTATAGGATAAGGAGTACCTGAAGAAGAATCAGATTCAGATGATGAGCATATCAAGCTTACGCTGATTGCATGAGTCACATAGTCTTCTAAATGAATTGAAACTTGTTTAGTTTGTTGTCCCATTCCTAACTGCTCGAGAGCCACATCACTCCTTCCAACCTCTTTATTGCATATGGGAATGTCGTCTTCCTCATGATGGTCAGTATACGAACTGTCCAGATTACCGAGAGACTCCTCTCCCACATCACTGTGTGAGTCATCAATTGCATGCCCCAAGTCCACACCTCTTGCATCAATGGCCACATTATCAATGGTCTTGGCAAATGGAAATTCTGTTTCAACAAACACAACATCTCTTAATTCAAAGTACTCTTGAGTTTTCAAATCATACAACTTTCAACCTTTCCGTCCAAAAGGATACCTAATAGAAATACACTGATGACTTCTACTAGCAAATTTGTCTTTATCCCGTAGCAGGTTATTGGCATAATACAAGTAACTGAAAACTCGAAGGTGATTGTAAGAAGGAGCTTGTCTGAAGAGCATCTCATATGGAGTTTTGCCATGCAACAATCCAAATGGAGTTTTGTTAATTAAAAATCCGGTTGTTAGTACACATTCACCCCAAAATTCTATGGGTAAGTTTGCTTAGAAACGCAAGGCCCTTGCCACATTTAGAATATGTCGATACTTTCTCTCCACTTAGCCATTTTATTGGGGCTTTCCTACACAAGAGGTCTGATATAATATTTTTAGGTCTTCAAAGTATTGATTTAAATATACAAATTCACTTCCGTTATCACTCTTAATAACTTTCACATTTTTCTCAATTTGACTCTTGATTATGGCTATAACTTCTTAAGAACACAAGCCACATCACTTTTACTATTGAGTAAATAAATCCATACAGCCCACGAACAATCATCAACTATTGTCAAGAAATAAAGAGCTCCACAAGAGGCTGGAATCATATAAGGTCCCCACAAGTCATAGTGTATCAAATCAAAACATTTTGTTGCTTTATTATTACTAGAAAAGAAAACCTTTCTCATTTGTTTTACTCTAAAATAAACTTCACAAATTTTATTAGTTCGTCTATCCAATCTATCAGTTCTTGTAATCAAGTCTATCACCTTAACTGACGGATGACCCATTCTTTTATACCAAAACTCAAAGGTTCCTCCACTACTCAGTTTGCAAGTATGAACTGAAGTGACTCCCTTAAAAAAGTAAATCCCCCCTCATTGCTCACCCACTCTAATCAGAATCCTCAAATGTAGGTCCTGTATAGCACATATTTTGTTAGTGAGTTGAATAACCAAATTTGAATCATTAAGAAGCTGAGAGACAGAAATCATATTGCATTTCAAATTTGAAACAAAAAGAACTTGTCGTTGTTCCTGCCAAGCAACACGGTTCCTTCTTTAACTGCCATGGTTTTCTCCCCATTAGGCAATCCGATGGAGCATGGTGCAATGTCATGTAAGTCACTTAAAAAAGCCTTAGTTCCTGTCATATGATGGGAAGCTCATGTGTTAATAATCTGAAGAAAAATTTCTTTGGTTACCAGTTAACCTCTCATTAGTATTATGGTGAGAGTTTAACATGCCTAGCAGAGCAGCCCATTGCTTGTCATTGAGTGCATTTAGCACCTTTCGATCTGCTTCTATCATTACTTCTCGTCTAGTATCAACTATAGCTACTTGCGCTGCGTGAGCATGGATAGCACCTCCTTTGTTACATCCTCCTCCATTCCCACGCTTTTGAATATCGTCATGCACACTTGAGTTGCCATGAGGCCGATTTCTCGACCTTTTTGGATAGCCTATTAACCGAAAATAACTTTCAACTTCATGATCCTCTCGATTGCAATGAGAGCAAATAGAAGTTTTATCTTTATCTCTCCCTGAATTTCGACCACTGGCCCAAATTGTGAAGCTCATGGGATGACTTATGAAGGTTTTGAGCAAAAGAACCAAGTTTTGAAGCTTGGAGCTTTGGAAGAGCTTTTCTTCATATCTCCACGTTAGGATCCTTCATCCTCACGTTGTGT
Organism: Manihot esculenta; assembly: GCF_001659605.2. Taxonomy (NCBI): domain Eukaryota; kingdom Viridiplantae; phylum Streptophyta; class Magnoliopsida; order Malpighiales; family Euphorbiaceae; genus Manihot; species Manihot esculenta. The sequence continues at coordinate 20,556,780 of NC_035169.2, read as the reverse complement.
AAGAGGTAAGTGAAGATCCTGAGCTTCTTTGATGATTTTGAAAGGTTGTATGAAGTTTGTATGGGTAGTATGCATGTTTAGGTTGAGGTGAGGTTTTTGGTGATTTGTGGTGTTCAAACATGTTTAAGTGTTATGTGCTATGTTTGTTTGGGGGTTTAGGGTAGTTTTAGACCCCTTTGTGCATATATATGTGTATATGCTAGTTGGGAGTAGTTGATATGCATGTTTGTAGGGTTTTGGGCAAAGTTTGCATGAAACAGAGCAGGGTTCTGTCCTTCGGGCAAAACCAGGTTCGGCCGCCGAAGGAAGGTTCGGCCGCCGAACCCCTTGTGGAGGCAGTTTCGGCTGCCAAAGGTTGCCCCCGAAAGCAGGCTTTCGGTTTAGACAGAGACTTTCGGCCGCCGAAAGAGGGAGTTCGGCCGCCGAAAGTGTGTGAGTTTCGTCTCTGGAGTGGGGTTTCGGCCGCCGAACCTGCCGCCGAAAGTGCCCTGTCCAGCTTTCTTTTGCATGTTTTATGTGTTGGTTTTAGGATCGTTTAAAGGGGTTTTGGGGAGTTTCTTAGAGATGTTCTTGAGTGAGTTTGGTCCCTCATTTGAGTCCACCTGTGTAGGTACGGACCAGAGGAATCAGGGAAATCAGCAGTGAGTCCAGTGTCAGAACCTGCAGTGTCAGTGCAAAGATAACCAGAGGTGAGTGGAATTTAACTGAATGTAATGTTTTAATCTGAGAACTGAGTATTTTATCATGCTTCATGCATCATGAATATGCTATAGGGTGAGTGCATTAGTGTACACAAAGATGATGCATTGCATTTATCCTTGTACTTGGCATGGCTCCTTGTACATTGCTTATGTGAGACGGCACGGACTTCGTGAGGATTCATTAGCCCTCAGAGGAAAGACCTGGAACAGCCCTACGGGGACCAGGCACACAAAGACCTGGAACAGCCCTACGGGGACCAGGCACATGGTACTCCGGTACCCCAGATGAGATAGAGGGAGTTTTGATCCGTCCGGCCGAGGTGATGTGCTTATCTGTTGCATTCCATGAGAGCATGTTTTATCACCTGTTATTTTATTACTATTCTACTCACTGGGCTATCGTAGCTCATCCCTCTCCCCTAATTCCAGTGGTGCAGGTTCAGAGGTCAGAGAGAACTCAGCAGAGTACAGGAAGAGTACAAAGTGGTGTACTAGCTAGTGTGGACATGTAAATGTATAGAGATCATGTCGATGTACAGTGTATAGAATGGTGCTTGCCTTATAAGACTTGTAATCCCTTTGTAGAGTCACATGATCAGTTTATGTATGTTTCTTTCTTGTTGTATGAGCAAAACCAGGCTTAACATTATGAGTTTGATCCGCCTAGAGCCATGAGGAGCTCTAGTAGGGATTGGTAGAGAACAGAGAGAGTGCATGCGCAGGTTAAGCCTTGGAAGGAAGAAAAGTTTTATGTTTTTTACAGAAAATGTATGCTCATGTATGGGATTTCACAGGTATACAGACAGGATAGCAGGCTTACTACGGGTCCCGGCGACCTAAGTCGATCTGGATCCTAGTGCCAGTGGCAGTTCGGTTTCCGGGCTGTTACAGATTGCCTCGTTCATCTTTGCTTCTCTTTATATTTCTCACTCACTCTTGCTGAACCACAATAGCATAAGCACAATTCAAATTAGGAAAAGGGTCAATGCTCAAGACATGGGACCGCACGGTACTATAACCTTCTTCATCCAAGCCCATTAGAAACTGATGAACTCTTTCTTCTTCACGCTTTCGCTCCATTTTAATGGTAAGATTGCATTTGCAGCTTACACATGCACACACTGGTATCTGATCATAATTATTAATCTCATCCCATAAGGTTTTGAGTTTACCAAAATAGAATATAATGGATTGACCATCTTGCCTACAGTTTGCCAGGTCAAATCTCAACTATTGCATTCATGGTCCATTTTCAATCGAAAATCTTTGCTTAATATCTTCCTGTAGATTTTTCACTCTTTTGGCGTGAGAGATAGTCGATCAAAGTATTGGTTCAATGGTATTAAATACCCAGAAAACCAACATAGAGTTAACTATAGACCAAACTTTGAGTTCCGGTGCATCATCCGCTGATTATTTGACGGATCCATTAATAAATTAGTATTTCTTTTTGGCTCTCAACGCAGTCCGCATGGCACTTGCCCATTCTTCGTAGTTCTCTCCTTTTAACTGTACATGGGTAATCAAATTGTCCGGGTTATTATTTGAATTTAGTATATAAGAATTGGAAGAATTTTTTTTGTTCCTGAAGTCTCCTCGTGTTTCTTTTGAACCTCTATAACTCTGATACCATGTAAAGAAGGAGAATCACACAATTTGAAAATGAAAATCAAAATCCTTGCGTTTTCATTGTTAAGAATGTAAAAATATATACATCAGATTTACCTCTATTCAAAAAAACCTAAGAATGTAAAATTTTCTATACAGTACAAGCTAAACTTCCTATATTTTATAAACTAAACTTCCTATACTGTATAATACAAAGAAGTAAAGAGTGTAAAACTTTCTATACATCAAATTTACCTCTATTAAAAAAAATATAAGAATGTAAAACTTTCTATATAGTAAAAACTAAATTTCCTATATTGTATAAACTAAACTTCCTATACTGTATAAGACAAAGAAAAAAAAAATATTCATACAAATTAAATCTTAAATCACGACAGATTAATAGGTCATTAAGATATCAGATAAGTCAATATATGTTGGTAGAATATCAAAACGTGAGACGAATCGATACAAATCGGTAAATCGTCAATATGTCTAGGTTATTAAGATATCAGATAGGTCAGTATATGTTGGTAGAATATCAAAACGTGAGACAAATCGATACAAATCAATAAATCGTCAATATATCAGACCGATCAATAGATAATTAAAAAGTCAAATTCTCAAGAAGTCTCATTAAAACTAATTGAGATATTGGTCGCTTCCAATTAAATTAAGTGATAAATTATATGTTCAACCTCATTATTTTCTTTCTAAATATGAAGACATATCTTGTGTGCGGTCAAAATGACGCGATGAAGATGCACAGTAGAGCCACAAAACAATCCCGCAACAGACAATAACTCAACACTGGAGTGTAAGGAAGGTGTTGAGTGCCACGTCATGTGTAAGTTGGTTCGGGGAATGTGAGGCCTGATAAGCTTTCAGGTGGACGACCACTCTAACAAATAGCCCTTATTTCTTATGGATATAACGAAAATGCCATTTGACTCCTCTGCAAACCGTGTCCTCTTGCTCGCCCCTGGTTTTTCGTTTCGCTTTCATTGATTAACTTTGATCTTTTCAGCGGGACGTGATGACACTAAATTATTATTAATTTTTTAAATTTATTTTAATAAGCATGATTCTAAGTCTACTGTTTTGTAGATTAGTACTCGGTTAATTCAATTTATTTTAAATTTTTATCTAAATTAGCCTAAATTTCAATTTATTTTTTGTATGTTTTAAAAATAAAAAAATCAGAAATTGAACATCTTAATTTTTAGACTAAATAAAAGGAAAAAATTTAACTCAAAAATTAAGAATTTAAGCCTTTTATTCTTTTATGTAAAATAATAAATTTGAGAATTTTAATTTTAAGCTAAATTATATTTAATTAAACTTATAAATTATTTTTTAAAGAAATAAAAATTATTCCAATTGAAATTAAATATTTGGCTTTTTTTCGTTTACAAATGATAGCACTATTTTGGTCATAATAAAATTTGATTAGAGTGACGAAGGAAAGGATAAATAAAATTGAAAGGCAAAATTCATAATAATGTTACACAACAATTATATAAAATGAGTATATCACCATAAGATAGAATCACGTTATAAGAGTTTGATAAATCGATACGCGGTCATTCATGAAAAGAAGACCCAAACACTATAACACTCGGTTTTTTTATCAAAATTCTTCCTCTCTTAAAAAGGTCGAATCTTCACATAAAGTTACTATTAGTAGATAAGATCTAGCAAATTTCTATTAGGCCTATAATCACAGGATCCCTAATCAATTAGCTGATGGAATCTCCTATCATATAGCTGATGGAATCTCCTATCATATAGCCGGCACTAGCCAAATCTCTAGAAAATATTATAATTAACTCCATCTTTTTACAATAGAAAAACTAATGATCACAAAGATAAAAGTACACAATTCTTACATAGCTACTCTTGAGTTATAAACAATTTCTTATACTCGCCCTATTCTTCAGTTTACTGACTTAAGCATCGGAGTGACTGCCTCAGGCGCTAATCACCACACGTTCTCTTTCTTACAGGTTTAACCAATCATAGTACAACTCTATTTCGGCCACATCGTTTGGTTCCATTACCAGGATATCCATTGAATTTTCTATATTCATTTGGATTAAAACCGGTCTCTTATCCATTTTTCTCTTAAAAAGAAATTTTTGTTTTCGCTCTCTCGAAATGGTCGGCAGTTCATAAGCTACTACTAAGGTTTCTAACAATAAAAGTGCTATCATTTTATCCACTCCTGGCAGTGGACAAAACACATCATCCATGGTCAATGAAGTAGAACTCTATAATCTGAATGAGCAAATGCTCCAATACATCAAAAGGTTGCAGGTTACTCTCGAGCAATACAAAACTCGAAGAAAGGCATCATTCATGTCTCCTAAGGGAAGGGAAGAAGCCTTCGTTGATACTACAAAAACTTAGACAGAGGCGATCCAAACACGGTTCGAAGGGAAGGAAAGTTCGAGGAGGAGTCATCAGACAAGGCTTCGAAGGACGTTGATTGGAAACTGGTATGGGCTATTCAAAGGTACCAAAAGGAGCAAGAGGAGGACTGTGACTTGGACAATGCCTTGCCCCTATAAGAAGAGGTCTTAGCAGAAACTTTTCCGACTATGTTCAAGCTGCCAAGTTTGGACAAATATGATGGAACAACATACCCCAAAAGCCACCTAGTGATCTTTAGGACAACCATGCAACTTTAGAATGTCAATGACTTCGTGTTGTGCTGGGTGTTTCGATCAATGCTCACAGGTTTAGCTTAGAAATAGTACCAAAATCTGAACCCATATTTAATTCAGAACTTTACATAATTAGTTATGTTATTTAAGTTCAGGTTTATTACTTATATACCTCCTAAAAAGCTCTCCTCTGACTTGCGAAAGATTCACCGAGGAGAAGGCAAGTCCTTAAGGAGCTTTATCTCACATTTTAATGCAGAAGAAATACATGTAGAGGAATTAAATCATGAGATAGTATGTGAAGCATTGAAGAAAAGAACACGCAATTTCAAGTTTATGGATTCTCTAATCATGAACCCAGCCGCTAGGTACCAATAATTAATGAACAAAGCCCAAAAGTACATCAGGCTAGATGAAGAAGTCCAAGCATTGAGAGAAGACAAAAGGATGAGTCAAAAGCAAAACCAAAAGTTAGAGAGGCGAGGATATGAAGGAGACCACAAAAGTTGCCTAGTCTCCCGGGGAAGGGATGACCAAAGTAAGTATAAGAATTATACTCCATTGAATGACTCATAAATACGTATTCTAATGTGAATCAGGAATTCTAATGTGGATTAGGAAAAATAACAAGAAGGTCAGGTGGCCTCCCAAGCTCAACCCTGAGAGAGCTGAAAAGCAAAATAGGACCAAGCACTGTCGTTTTCACGAAGACCACGGACATACAACAGAGGAGATCTAGCATCTGAAAGATGAGATCTAGAGATTAATAAGGGACGAAACACTTCAAATGTTTGCAAGAAAGAATAGAAAAGAGAGGAGGCATGAACTCGAGGTAACAACTCTTGAAACTATCGCTGATCGTGGACCTATAGGGATTATTCATATAATTGCAGAAGGATCCAATGATGGTAAGGAAATAAATAAATAAATTGCAAAAGATGTACCGAATGTTCAACAGAAGAGTCAGATCATGTGTCTCTAATGTAGGAGACTTAGCCTTTAAAAGAATAAATGTAACGGGCAATAATACCGGGTCTGGTAAGTTAGGAAAAAACTAGAAAGGACCATTTAGGATCTCGAATGTTATTTTCCTAGAGTTTTATAAGCTGGCAAAATTAGATGACCGAGCCATTTCCATTCCTGGAATATTTATAATCTAAGGAAATTTTATCAATAACAGTTAACGATGTATTTTTTATGTATTGTGTTATTCAGTGATAAGGAACGATGGGGTTGTCTTCTTCAAAAAGAGTAAAGAGCATTCATTAAAGGCCACAAGGCAGGTTCCGCCAGGCCACAATCCGTATATTGTCCCATTAAACAAGGCATCCTATGCTAGGCCACAAGGCGAGTTCCACCAGGCCCTATTTTCAGGTGTTAATCCCACTAAACAAGACATCTTATGCCAAGCCACAAGGTGGATTCTGTCAGGTCATAATCCAAGTGTTAATCCCGCTAATAAAAACATTTTATGACAAGCCACAAGGCGGGTGTTTGTCAGGCTCAATGACCGAATGTTAGTCCCATATCTACAAAAATTTTCTAAGGCATCTTACACCCAAGCCACAAGGTTGATATCTACCAGGCTCAGCGAACAGGTGTTAGTCCCATATCTATAAAAATTTCATAAGGTATTTTAAGACCAGGCCCCAAGTTGGATGTTAGCCAAGCCACATGACCGGGTGTTTTTTCCACTTACAAATTTTCTAAAAGGCATTCCGTGCCCAGGTCACAAGGCGGGTACACTCCAGGTCACATGTCCAAGCATTGTTCCCATTTTGTAGAGTTTCCCAAGTTATTTTATGGCCACTAGTCAGGCCGGTGACCAGGTCAATAGTAACCTCTTAACAATCTTTTAAAGAGATTATTTAAATCTTGTTTGATGATGGTCAAATACAGAGCATATAAACACTTAGCAAAAAAAATGTCTCTCATTAAGATCATGAAAGATTACATAAGAGGAGGAGGATCTTCAGGTTCATCCTACCGAGTCTCAGTTACTATAGTATTTCTTACATCTGTTACATTTTCTGCAGAGAATCTGTAATACCCGGCTAGAATCCGGCACTGGAATTCTTGTTGTCTGGTGGAATCCGGAGTGTTGGAATTCATAGGAAGGTAGGAGTTATATTTTCTTACATATTATATTTTGTTTTAAGGTTTTCAAAGTTTAAATGATTTGTGTTTTGAAGAGAAAAGTCTATGGGGACTTTTGCAAAGTTCGGCCGCCGAAGGTAAGTTCGGCCGCCGAAAGTGCCCAATGTTCGGCTTTCGAAGGCAGATTCGGCCCCCGAATGTTGCATGGTTTTGCATGCGATTCGGCAGCCGAAGCTGAGTTGGCCAGCCAGCTCTTGTGCCTTCCTTAGTCAGCATTTGGACAGGTGTTAGTGCCACACCCTGTCCAGAAGTTTGGCTACGTCTCCCATATGTTCCAGCTCCTGCATATTGTGTTGGTTTGTTAGTTTCAAAACATGTTGAAGGTTTGAAGCAAAAAGCTTAGGTTTGAGAGTTTATGACTTTGAAGAGGAGTTGATCCATTTCTCTTTGTTCAGATCGTTCATCTTCTTGTTTACAGGAGGTAAGTGAAGATCTTGAACATATTGGTATGTGTTACAGAGGTTTTGTTGGGTAGAGATGCATGCTTAGGGAAAAAAGGGTGTTTTTGATGGTGTATGCATGTAAACATGATTCTGTGATATCTTTGATGTGTTTGTTGGGGTGTTTAGGTAGTTTTGGACCCCTTTGTCATATACATGAGTATATGTGTGTTGAGGAGTTGAGGTATGCATGTGGTGAGAGCTTGAAGGGATGGAGGAGCTTGTTTGCCGTCGGGGCTGAGTTCTGGATGAACTCAGGTTCGGCAGCCGAAGGTTCATTCGGCCGCCGAACCTCTTGCATGGTGGCTTAGGCTGCCACAGCTTGCCCCCGCGAGTTTTACATGTTCGGCTCTGTTTGGGGGATTCGGCCGCCGAAGGTTAGAGACTTTCGTCTCTAAAATGCCTTTTGGCCCCCGAAACTTGCTCCCGAAAGGGTTCGGCCGCCGAAAGAAAAGCTTCGGCCGCCGAAGGTGCTTGAGTTTCGTCTCTGGAGAAGACTTTCGGCCGCCGAACCTGCCGCCGAAAGTGATCTATCCAGCTTTCCTTTGCATGCTTTGCATGAGGTTTAGAGTGAGTTTAAGGGGAGTCTTGGGAAGTTCAATAGAGTTGGTTAGCAGCTAGTTTGGTCCCTCATTTGAGTTTATCTGTATCTATACAGACCAGAGGAACCAGAGAGAGCAGCAGTGAGTACTGCCCAGCGTTTTCAGAGCCTGCAGAGTCAGTCAGTCCAGTTAGCCAGAGGTGAGTGGAACTAAACTTAACTCTTTTAACTTGCACAATGGAATGTTTTAGCATATCCCATGCATCATGATTTTGCCATAGGTTGATTACATTAGTATTCACGAATATGTTGCATTGCATCGTTATTTGTTGATGTGGGTAAATGCTAAATGATCCCATAGTCGCAGACAGAAAGTCCAGGAGCCTTTGACTACGCCCTGGCAGGTATAGCAAGTCCAGGAGCCTTTGACTACGCCCTGGCAGGTATAGCAAAGTCCAGGAGCCTTTGACTACGCCCTGGCAATGGTAAGTACAGAGGTGTTATATACACATATACATATATGACAGGAAGACCAGGTGCTCGATTCTACGCCCTGGCACAAAGTTACTGGGACTATGTAGTGACAGGTTTACTCTTGATGTGGTTTGTCTGTGTTATGACGCATTCCATGAGAGCATGTTTTACTGAGATGTTTTACTGTTCTACTCACTGGGCTATAGAGCTCATCCCACTCCCTTAACCCCAGTTTTGCAGGTTCAGTGTACAGTGTACAGGGACAGTCCAGCAGGGTACAGAAAGAGTAAAGAGATTTGTAATAGCTTAGAGTGGACATGTAATATTAAAGAGCTGTAATAGTTGTGTCTAAAGTTAGAAATGTGCTTGACTTAGTGCTGTATGTGTTGTACATGATCTGGATATGTATATATGTGTTACTGTATGTGAAAAACCAGGCGTAACAGGTATGAGTTAACCCATCTAGAGCAAGCTCTAGTCAGGGGTACAGAGTACAGAGTACAGAGTACAGAGTACAGAGTACAGAGATAGTGCATGCACAGGTTAAGTCTTGGTACAGAGAAAAGAAGTTTTATTTTTCACAGAAAATGTATGATCATGTATGAGTTTTACAGGTACACAGAGAGTATAACAGGCTTGCTACGGGTTATGGCGGCCTTAAGCCGACCTGAATCCTAGCGCCGGTGACGGTCCATTTTGGGGTCGTTACAGATTGGTATCAGAGCCCTATGTTCACATGATCGGACCTATAGAGACAGTGTCGGGCTCATAGACGGTAGAAGTGGTCAAGCACAATAGGAAATCATGTCCACTAGGATAGGGTGTTGCGTCCTATCTGTGATATGCCATGAGGTATGCATGTGCTTTATTGCTATGTGTTGTTTATGTGCTAAAGTGCTATGTTGTGTGTTGTTTTCCAGAGAGTAAAGATGAGAGGAACTCGTCGATCAGCTCGATTGACTGGAGTCCCACCAGAGAGTGAGAGACCAACTGCTCGTCCTCCTGCATTGCCGAGGGCAAGGTCTCAGAGATCTAGCAGGGAAGGTACGTCAATAGACCCTAGAAGGTCTGTAGACGAGAGCAGAAGAGGAACAGTTAGGGGAGAAAGATCAGAGGAAAGGAGGGAAGCTATGGAGATTGATCAGTCTAGAGACGACAGCATGGGTATAGGCAGTTTTGAGGAAGGTATGGGAGAGTCGCAGGGAGGTGCTCAGACCTCAGGTTTTGGCTATCCAGAGTATCCGATGGAAGGTATGTCGGAGTACTCTAGCTTTGTCCCATATCCTCCTTACATGCCATATATGCCTTATCCTCCTTACTACCCACCATATCCTATGTATCCATTTTCCCCTACCCATCCAAGTGCAACACACCCAGAGCCAAATGAACCAGTACCACCACCAGAACCAGTAGCCCCTGTTGTTGACAGACATCAACCTAGCTCCTCTGGAGGTAAGGTGCAAATGACGGAGTACTTGAAATTGGATGCTCCTAAATACAACACGGGAGACGATCCATTTGATTATCTCAGAGCAGTTATGATGATCACCAGTGAATTGGGAGCAGATGATAGGAGAGCCATTAAGATGGCAGGTTTCACATTCAAATGCAAGAAAGCCAGAGAATGGTTTAAGAATTATGTGGAGCCGAGAATGGACAGCATGTCATGGGGAGAGTTCGCCAATGAGTTTGCCGGGTGGGCTTTTCCTGATAGTTCCAGGGAGATGAAAGTAATAGAGTTTGAACAGTTGAGACAGACAGATGAGATGAGTGTTGATGAATTCACAGATAAGTTCCTAGATTTGCTTCAGTACGTGGGTCAGGCCTATGATACTGATCAGAAGAAAGCTAGAAGATATACCATGAGACTTCATCCCAGGTATTCTTCTTTGATCCTTCCAGCAGAAAGGGAGAGTTTCCACTCTATAGTGGACGCAGCCAGGAAAATGGAAGCTAGTGCCAATATTCAGAAACAGTCAAAGGCACAGGCTTCGGGTTCTAAGACCCCCAGTGTAGGCACGTCAAGCAGCAAGAGATGGGATAGAGCAAAAGGAACAAAGAATAAGTTCTGGAATAAAGTGAAGTCAGGTCTGGGAATAGGTAGTGGCTCAAGCTCTGGCACAGCTCCAGTCTGTAGACGATGCGGAAAACCACATGGAGGAGTTTGTCGGTTGGGATCTACGGCTTGTTTTCGCTGTGGACAGGAAGGGCATATTGCTCGGGATTGTCCTCAGGTGACTTTTGCACCATCCCAGCAGATGAGTTCAGGCAGTGTGGTATAGCCAGTTGTACGGCCAGCAGCTCCAGTCATGCCTCAGAGTAGTGGCAGAGGTAGAGGGAGAGGGGCAGCCTCTACTTCAGCAGCAGGTTCCCGAGGTGGAAATTCGGTAGCCCCAGTACGGATTTTCACTGTGACACAGGAGGAGGCGAACACGTCGAACACAGTGGTGTCAGGTAATCTCATCATTGGGTGTTCAGATGTGTATGCTTTGATGGACCCCGGTGCTTCTCATTCCTTTATTGCTTCGAGAGCCATAGAGAGATTGGGGTTGATCAGTTCTGAGTTAGAGTATCCTCTCTGGGTCAATGGACCTAAATATGACCCATCAGTGGCAGTGTCAGTCTGTCGTTTCAGTCCAGTGTTTATAGAGGGTAGATACCTTCCAGCTGACCTTGTGGTTCTAGATTTGACGGATTTTGATGTCATTCTAGGGATGGATTGGTTATCTACATATAGTGCTACGTTGGACTGTAGAGAGAAGATAGTGAGTCTCAGAGACCAGGATGGGTCAGAGTGTGTCTTTAGAGGAGACAGGAGAGGTACACCCAGAGGCATGATTTCAGCCCTTCAGGCTCGTCGTTTGCTTAGGAGGGGTTGTCAGGGGTTTCTAGCTCATGTGAGAGAGCTAGACAGTCAGGTGAGGGAACCAGCCGCAGTACCAGTAGTCCGAGAATTTCTTGATGTGTTCCTAGACGATTTACCAGGACTCCCACCTGATAGGGAGATAGAGTTTGAAATTGAATTGCTGCCAGGTACCAGACCTATCTCTATTCCTCCCTACAGGATGGCACCAGCAGAGTTAAAAGAGTTAAAAGAACAGTTGCAGGACTTGGTAGATAAGGGTTTCATCCGCCCTAGTACCTCACCTTGGGGTGCTCCAGTACTTTTTGTTCGAAAGAAGGATGGATCCCTCAGACTTTGTATCGACTACAGACAGTTGAACAAGGTCACTATCAAGAATAGATATCCGCTACCTCGGATTGATGATCTCTTTGACCAGCTAGCTGGAGCAGGTTGTTTCTCGAAAATAGATCTAAGATCCGGGTATCATCAGTTGAGAGTCAGAGAGGCAGATGTGCCGAAGACAGCTTTCAGGACCAGATATGGGCATTATGAGTTCTTAGTGATGCCGTTCGGGTTGACTAACACCCCTGCAGCATTCATGGATCTCATGAACAGAGTTTTCAGTGAGTTTCTGGATCACTTTGTCATTGTTTTCATCGATGATATTTTAGTGTATTCCAGAGATGCAGAGGAGCATGCCCAGCATCTGAGGATAGTTTTGCAGACACTGAGAGAACATGGTTTATATGCCAAGTTCTCGAAGTGTGAGTTTTAGTTGAGGAGCATTTCCTTCTTGGGACATGTAGTATTAGCAGAGGGTATTGAGGTAGACCCCAAGAAGATAGAGGCTGTAGTTAACTGGCCCAGACCCACGACAGTGACTGAGATTAAAAGCTTTCTGGGACTGGCAGGTTACTACAGGAGGTTCGTTCAGAACTTCTCAAAGATAGCGGCTCCTATGACCAAATTGACTCAGAAGAACCAGAAGTTTGTCTGGTCAGACCAATGTGAAGAGAGCTTTGAGGAGCTCAAGAGGAGATTGACCACAACACCAGTGTTAGCTCTGCCTGTGAGTAATGAGGATTTCACAGTGTTCTGTGATGCGTCTCGAGTGGGATTGGGTTGTGTTTTGATGCAGAGTGATAGGGTGATAGCGTATGCTTCTAGACAGTTGAAGAAGCACGAGTTGAATTACCCTACCCATGACCTAGAGATGGCAGCAGTGATCTTTGCACTTAAGATGTGGCGGCATTACCTCTACGGGGTGAGATGCGAGATCTTCACTGATCATAAGAGTTTACAGTACATCTTGAGTCAAAGAGAGCTGAACTTGCGGCAGAGAAGATGGGTAGAATTGCTCAGTGATTATGATTGTAAGATCCAGTATCATCCGGGTAAGGCGAATGTTGTGGCAGACGCCCTAAGCCGGAAGTCACTAGGCAGTTTATCCCATATAGCAGCAGAGCGGAGACCAGTTGTGATGGAGCTGTACAAGCTCTTAGAAGAGGGGTTACAGTTAGAGTTGTCTGGTACAGGTGCGTTGATAGCACAGATGAGAATGACACCTGTGTTTCTAGAGCAGATAGCTCAGAGACAGCATGAGGACCCTGAGTTGATGAAAATTGCCAGGACTGTTCAGTCAGGCAACAGTGCAGAGTTTCGTTTTGACAGCAAAGGGATCCTTCGCTATGGGAGTCGACTTTGTGTACCAGATAGGAGCAATGTGAAAGAAGACATTATGAGGGAAGCTCATAATGCACGGTATAGTGTTCACCCAGGAGCCACCAAGATGTATCAGGATCTGAAAAGGGTCTATTGGTGGCCAGCCATGAAGAAAGAAGTGGCGCAGTTTGTAACAGCTTGTGAGGTTTGCCAAAGGGTGAAACTAGAGCATCAGAAACCAGCAGGAATGCTTAACCCATTGCCGATTCCAGAGTGGAAATGGGAGAATATAGCCATGGATTTTGTAGTGGGTTTACCAGCAGCGTCCAACAGGATAGACTCTATATGGGTGATTGTGGATAGACTCACAAAATCTGCTCATTTTCTTCCAGTTCGGAGTACCTATTCTGTGGATAAGTTGGCACAGGTCTATCTGGATGAGATAGTGAGATTACATGGTGTTCCCGTGTCGATAATTTCAGATAGAGGACCTCAGTTTACCTCTAGATTTTGGCGAAGTCTGCAGAGTGCGATGGGCACGAGATTAGAGTTTAGCACTGCTTTCCACCCACAGACTGATGGACAGTCAGAGAGTACCATCCAGACCATCGAGGATATGCTTCGACTGTGTGTGTTAGACTTTGGCGGTTCTTGGCGGCAGCATCTACCTTTGGTGGAGTTTGCCTACAATAACAGCCATCATGCTAGCATTAGGATGGCTCCGTATGAAGCTTTGTATGGGAGGAAGTGCAGATCACCTGTTTGCTGGGAAGAGGTAGGAGAGAAAGCTCTTGCAGGGCCAGAGTTAGTAGAGATTACTAGTCGAGTAGTGCCCGTGATCAGAGATAGAATCAGGACAGCTCAGAGTAGACAGAAAAGTTATGCAGACGTTCGCAGAAAACAATTAGAGTTTCAGGAGGGTAATTGGGTATTGCTAAAAGTGTCTCCAATGAAAGGAGTGGTTCGTTTTGGGAAGAAGGGTAAGTTAGCTCCACGATACATTGGACCCTTTGAGATTTTGCAAAGGATCGGAAATGTATCGTATAAGCTGGATTTACCTGCTTCTATGGAGAGAATTCACCCGGTATTTCATGTTTCTATGCTACGGCAATTTGTGTCAGATCCGAATCAGGTTCTGAGTGAGCCTGAGGTGGAGATGCAGACAGATCTCACCTATATAGAGCAGCCAGTGCGGATTCTGGACACGCAGATCAGACAGCTAAGAAACAAGGGGATTCCGATGGTGAAAGTTTTGTGGAACCACCATAATATCGAAGAGTGCACCTGGGAGACGCGGGAGTCTATACTCCAGCAGTATCCACATCTGTTTTGAGGTTAGTTTCCTCCTCTTTGTTGTGTTTTTGGTTGTTTTAGGAACATCCGAGGATGAATGTTCTTAAGGGGGGGAGAATGTAATACCTGGCTAGAATCCGGCACCGGAATTCTTATTGTCTGGTGGAATCCGGAGTGTTGGAATTCATAGGAAGGTAGGAGTTATGTTTTCTTACATGTTATATTTTGTTTTAAGGTTTTCAAAGTTTAAATGATTTGTGTTTTGAAGAGAAAAGTCTATGGGGACTTTTGCCAAGTTCGGCCGCCGAAGGTAAGTTCGGCTGCCGAAAGTGCCCAATGTTCGGCTTCCGAAGGCAGATTCGGCCCCCGAATGTTGCATGGTTTTGCATGCGATTCGGCAGCCGAAGCTGAGTTGGCCAGCCAGCTCTTGTGCCTTCCTTAGTCAGCATTTGGACAGGTGTTAGTGCCACACCCTGTCCAGAAGTTTGGCTACGTCTCCCATATGTTCCAGCTCCTGCATATTGTGTTGGTTTGTTAGTTTCAAAACATGTTGAAGGTTTGAAGCAAAAAGCTTAGGTTTGAGAGTTTATGACTTTGAAGAGGAGTTGATCCATTTCTCTTTGTTCAGATCGTTCATCTTCTTGTTTACAGGAGGTAAGTGAAGATCTTGAACATATTGGTATGTGTTACAGAGGTTTTGTTGGGTAGAGATGCATGCTTAGGGAAAAAAGGGTGTTTTTGATGGTGTATGCATGTAAACATGATTCTGTGATATCTTTGATGTGTTTGTTGGGGTGTTTAGGTAGTTTTGGACCCCTTTGTCATATACATGAGTATATGTGTGTTGAGGAGTTGAGGTATGCATGTGGTGAGAGCTTGAAGGGATGGAGGAGCTTGTTTGCCGTTGGGGCTGAGTTCTGGATGAACTCAGGTTCGGCAGCCGAAGGTTCATTCGGCCGCCGAACCTCTTGCATGGTGGCTTAGGCTGCCACAGCTTGCCCCCACGAGTTTTGCATGTTCGGCTCTGTTTGGGGGATTCGGCCGCCGAAGGTGCCGCCGAAGGTTAGAGACTTTCGTCTCTGGAATGCCTTTTGGCCCCCGAAACTTGCTCCCGAAAGGGTTCGGCCGCCGAAAGAAAAGCTTCGGCCGCCGAAGGTGCTTGAGTTTCGTCTCTGGAGAAGACTTTCGGCCGCCGAACCTGCCGCCGAAAGTGATCTGTCCAGCTTTCCTTTGCATGCTTTGCATGAGGTTTAGAGTGAGTTTAAGGGGAGTCTTGGGAAGTTCAATAGAGTTGGTCAGCAGCTAGTTTGGTCCCTCATTTGAGTTTATCTGTATCTATACAGACCAGAGGAACCAGAGAGAGCAGCAGTGAGTACTGCCCAGCGTTTTCAGAGCCTGCAGAGTCAGTCAGTCCAGTTAGCCAGAGGTGAGTGGAACTAAACTTAACTCTTTTAACTTGCACAATGGAATGTTTTAGCATATCCCATGCATCATGATTTTGCCATAGGTTGATTACATTAGTATTCACGAATATGTTGCATTGCATCGTTATTTGTTGATGTGGGTAAATGCTAAATGATCCCATAGTCGCAGACAGGAAGTCCAGGAGCCTTTGACTACGCCCTGGCAGGTATAGCAAGTCCAGGAGCCTTTGACTACGCCCTGACAGGTATAGCAAAGTCCAGGAGCCTTTGACTACGCCCTGGCAATGGTAAGTACAGAGGTGTTATATACACATATACATATATGACAGGAAGACCAGGTGCTCGATTCTACGCCCTGGCACAGAGTTACTGGGACTATGTAGTGACAGGTTTACTCTTGATGTGGTTTGTCTGTGTTATGACGCATTCCATGAGAGCATGTTTTACTGAGATGTTTTACTGTTCTACTCACTGGGCTATAGAGCTCATCCCACTCCCTTAATCCCAGTTTTGCAGGTTCAGTGTACAGTGTACAGGGACAGTCCAGCAGGGTACAGAAAGAGTAAAGAGATTTGTAATAGCTTAGAGTGGACATGTAATATTAAAGAGCTGTAATAGTTGTGTCTAAAGTTAGAAATGTGCTTGACTTAGTGCTGTATGTGTTGTACATGATCTGGATATGTATATATGTGTTACTGTATGTGAAAAACCAGGCGTAACAGGTATGAGTTAACCCATCTAGAGTAAGCTCTAGTCAGGGGTACAGAGTACAGAGTACAGAGTACAGAGTACAGAGATAGTGCATGCACAGGTTAAGCCTTGGTACAGAGAAAAGAAGTTTTATTTTTCACAGAAAATGTATGATCATGTATGAGTTTTACAGGTACACAGAGAGTATAGCAGGCTTGCTACGGGTTCTGGCGGCCTTAAGCCGACCTGAATCCTAGCGCCGGTGACGGTCCATTTTGGGGTCGTTACAGAATCGGTCAATATCATCGATCCTCTCCTCCTCTTGCTCGTCCCTACCCTGCTCCTCTAGAAAGATGTCATCTATCCAAGTAAAGTCCTCAAAAGAAAACCGCTTCACCAGCTCCTTCTTGACCGAGTCTTAGCCCTTGATGAACATCTCTCCTCCCCGAGCCACCGCCTCTTGAAACTCGGCCTCTAATTCATCAATTCTATTAGAGGCAGCCCGATTCTCCTCAACCTAAGACTGTAGCTCCTGGACTTGGCACTGAAGCATGGCCACTTGATCCTCAGCACTCTTAGCCCGATTTTCAAGGACAAGTTTGAAAGTGTCGGCCTCACCCAGGTCTGCCTAGAGCTTGTCTACCAACTCCAGTGTCTCTTTCATGGTACCCTCCACTTTGTCAACTCAAGTCTTCATCCTCGAGCATTCCTCTACCAGGAGTCTTCTATCCATCTCTTGAGCCTCAAACTCTCACCTCAAAGCCTTGTTATGCTCTTTGGCCATGTCCGCACAGATGACACTCTCCATGGCAGAGTGCATGACGTTGTCAAAGAGCTCATCAATCTCGACATCATTCAGGCAATGATGGTCCTCAAGCCTCAAAGTATTCTTGGCTATTAGGACTGACAAGTTGGGTTCCTCAAGAAGAAAGGTCATCCGAGTTAGCACCAGCGCCAGGTGCTGGACGCTACAAGGCCACGAGGACTCGACCTCCATATTTGCTGGAATGGGCTCAACAAGAATGGGGACTGCTGCAGAGGCGCCCCTTATAGAAAGCTCAGGAACAGAAACTACTACAAAGGCGCCCCTTATAGTAGACACGGATTGAGAAAGGACTGACTCTTCTATTGTAGGAGGGGGTAGAGGAGGAGGAAGCGTGATTATCTCATCCGCCCGATGAGCCCGTTCGAGAGCCAAATGGATGACCCAACACAGCTTTGCCCTTGCGGGTAGCACAAGCCGCCTCACCAAACTTGTTCTTTTTTCTAACCATGTCTGCATAGAGCAAAAGGTGAGTAAGTAAGGTAGTTTGAAGAACAAAAGAAGTCAGAAAGAAAAATACCCTGCTCAATAGCTAGGGAGGTGCTTTCCCTAAAGCTGGGTGGGTGAGGACCCTGAGCCTGGATCACTTGAAGAAGGCTCTTCCAATATAAGATGACATTCCTCACCGCGTTGGTGATGTCCATTTTTTAGGATGTGGCCATTTTCTGGAGGAAATCTAAAGCCTTTTACTCATCCCTCCATGGCTAGACCCCATCCTTCTTTAGCTGCACCCACATGTTCCAGCTCATTCGGAGGCGTCCAAAACCCCTGGACATCCGATAACAAAGGATAAAAACTTATTCTTCCATCAAACAATGTCTGGCGTTTCCTCTCACTAAAAAAACTAAAACTCTTCATTTCTTCAAGTTTCTAGCTAATACAATTGAGAGAAAAGGGCCACGCTTGGCTCAATATTGTTATTAAAATAAACAAACCAGAAAGCCACCAAGATTCTCTAACTTTTGGAATGTAGTTGGGCTACTGAAAGTTTATGGAATAGAAAGACCGCAGCAAAAAATGGATCCATGTGGAACCGAAGGCCTGCCTTTGCTCTTATAGACTATGATGGTATCCTCTGAAAGGATTTGGCCATCAGCGAGAAGGCTCGAGGATGGAGCAAAGACACGGAAGGTTTCTCGAGAAATTTGGTATTTTTCATGAAGGCGATCTACATCTTTCTCTGTTGGTATGGAAGGAATGTCACTGATCAAACTTTCTTAACTTTCATGAGCCACCCTCAGCAGAACGATAGGAGTTGGGGCACGGATAGGGTCGTTGGAGGAGGAGTTTGACGTGAAACTTTCACTAGGAGTAAGGAAAGAAGAGGAAGTATTCCTATTCATTTTAAAAGAAAAAAGAGAACAGAAATTACTGTGAAAGCAAGGAAGTATGAACGAAAAAGATGAGCAACCGAGTCTTTTCTAAAGCAAAGATGACAATTGTGAGTAAAAGTGATATTTGGAAAAGAAGAAGGGTTCTTATATGGCAATTTCAATGACAGGCTTTAATTGCAGCTCGAGAAATAGGGTAATCATCATTGATGGACAGGAGCAGATAAAATGACGTGAATAGGGAAAACCAATCTAGATTAGCTATGTGCCCACGATCGTGAAGACAACTGTTATCTTTGAATCTAAAGAATCAAAGACCAGCAGAGGGACCTTTGATGTTACACAACAATCGCTCAAAGTGAGCTATGAGTTAGTCACCGTAAGACAAATCCACGTGCAAGAGACTGATAAGCTGATACGCAGTCCCACTCATAGAAAGAAGAGCCGGATACTGTAACACCTGGTTCTTCATCAAGACTCGCCCTCTGCTGAAGAGGTCGAGTCTTCACATAAATTTACCATTAGTAGATACGATCCAACAGATTTTCACTACGTATGTAATGACGAGATCCCCGATCAATTAGTCGGTGAGATCTCCTATCAATTAGCCGACACCAGCCAGATCTCAAAGAAATACTATAATTAGTTCGACCTTCTTACAACATAAAAACTAACGATCACAAAGATAAAAGTACACAATTTTTACACCTACTCTTGAATTTTAAATAATTCCTTATACTAACCATATTCTTCAATTTATTGACTTGAGCGTCGAAATGGCTACCGTAGGCGCCAACTACCTCACATTCTCTTTCATATAGGATTAATCAATTACGATACAAATCTATTTCAGTCACATCATGTAATATATTATGTATGTTATAATAAAATTTAATATTTTTCGGTGGCAATTTAACAATTAAAAATTAAAAGATATTATTTTTTTATTTTTTCTAAAAAAATAAATGTTGTTTTTTAACCTTAGATGTTTAACGATTTTTTATATTTTTTAAAATTGATGCAACTTATAATGTGTTTAAATCATATTTAATTTAAAATCATTTGTAGAAAAAACTAATTCAGCAGTTGATTTAATTTGATTCTAATTCACATGTTTAGATTAAGATATCCTTCGCATTTTAGAAAATTCAGTATTTTATCCTTATTTCATAAATGATTAATTAAAATAGAATTGACTGAAAAATTTTTAATATTTATATTTTAATTTAAACATTTAAATTTTGGGTAAATTAGTTGACCGTTTATATTTGAATATAATTTTTATCAATTTTTAAAATTAAATTAAAAATAAACAATCTAATTATTAAATATATAATTCACATTTTGAACGGTGATAAATTTTCTTTTATAGTATTAATTATAAATATTTTATAATACACATATTATTTAGTTTAAAATAATAATATATATAAAATAATAAAAATTAATATATTTATCATAAAATATTCATAATTATTAATATAAAATAAAATTTATCTATTGTTAAAGTTATCAATGACCTATTTACAATTAGATTATTATTATTTTTAGAATTAAATATATTATTTGACTATAATTAAATATGAACTAATATTATTTTTTATATATAGAATTAGTGTATATTTAAAAAATAATAAAATAAAATATTTAGTATTTTATTTTAACTCTTATATTTTAATTTTTAAAAATTAATTAAAATTATACCCAATGCAAACATTGAACTAATTCATTTAAAATTTAAATATTTATATTAAAATATAAAATAATATAAACGTTGACTTTTTTCAGTCATTTAGTCATTAGTTTATATAAAAAAAATAATAATATATGTGGCATACCAATTAAACTATTAAATTGCCACGTAGACTCAAATTTAAGAATTTGCAGTTTAACTAAAATTTCAATAAAACTCAAATGTTGGACCAATTAAATTAAAATTAAAAAAATTAAATTAAAATGTAAATTCGTATAAACATTAAGTCTTTTTGAATCAATTGGCCAATAAAATAGTTATATATGTTATATGATGAAACTCTTTAGTTATGTCTCAATAATTTTAATTATACGTATTATTTCATTTACATAATTTTAGATATTTAAACTATTTAATTTTTATGATTAAAATTAAACTAAATAAATTAATATATTTTTAAGAGAAAATATAAATAATTTAATTTTATAAAAAATAATAATATTTTAATTGAGTAATTTAAAAAAAATAATGAATTTAAAAAAAAAGGATTAACAGTAATTCTCTATTAGATTATGATGTATTAGATTATGATGTATTTTATTTCAAACTGAAATAATTAATATTAGATTTTTAAAAAAGATACGATTTTCCTTTTATTGGAAATGAAGGAAAATAAATTGAGAATGGAAAATACTCTCCAATTTGGAAATAAAATATAAAGGGATGGAGGAAAATTATACTATCTAAATTAAATTATAATTAAGTTCATATATAATTCAAATTTAAATTTATAAAAGTAAAAAGATAAAATAATAATTTCATAAATAATTTTTTTTTCAGTTTTCAAACAAGGAAAAATAGAATTTTTTTTATTTTTTTATTTCTCTTCCATCCAAATAAGAGAATGAAAAATACATAAAGTATATATATATTTTATTTTTCTTACTTATTTTCTTTCCTCCCATTTTCAACTTTTTCATGATTGCTCCTTGATGTTACTTAGATTAGATCGATGACGTGATCAGAGTTGAGCTACATTGTGATTGGATAGAACTTGCAAAGAAGAGAATGTGAGGTGGTGGGTACCCACAACATCCATTTCGACACACAAGTTAATATATAAAAAAAGAGAGCGAATGTAATGAATTGTTTAGAGTTCTTGTGTAATAAAATAGCATACCTTTATCTTTGTGATTTCTTGTGTAAGAGAATAGCATACCTTTACCTATGTGATTATTCTCTTTTTATATTATAAGAAAATAGAGATAAATATAGAATTTTTTGATAATCCGGTGATAATGTGATCAGTTGCATGATAAGGGATGTCGTCGGCTAACATGTTGGTGATTCCATGATTACAGGCATAACGTAGATACACTAGACTATGCTCATTAATGGTAACTTAGCACCGAGACTCTTCCTACTAGGGGATGGGCGAAGCCTAATGATGATCTAGGTGTTAAGGTATCCAGATCTTCCTTCCTTAGGATGGATCGTCTTCCCTACTGATCAGTCCAAATTTAGACCATTTTATCATGATGTTATTGATGTTAATTTACACTTTTTCTGCCTAATTTTGTGATTTTGATCTTATTTTGCAGAAAATGGTGTAAAGAGGTAATTTGGAGAAAATGCCCTTAAAACTGCCTAAAATGGAACAAAGAAGAGCAAGCATGCCAAGTTGCAACTGAAGAGGAGATAAACAAGGAAAGTAATTTGAAATTCAAATTTCAAATCTCCAAGAGCATTCAAAATTCAAGATTCAGCTTATTAAGGAAAGTGCTAAATAAGGAAAGTGGCAAATAAGGAAAGTGCAGCAGCATAGCAGTTTGAAATTCAAATCTTCAAGAATCATTTTCCTTATTGAATAAGCCAAATCTCTAGAAGATGTACATTCAATTTTGAAATCCAAATTCACCTTGTCAAGGAAGCCAAAGAAGATGTACTTGCCCCCAAGTCTTGCACATTCAAAATTCAAAATTCAAAAGAGAGGCTCCACCTCATTAATGTGTATTGGGCGGCAAGGGAAGAACTTGGGCAGCAAGCTAATCACACTTGGGCAGCAAGAAAGATCTAGGACAGCACCTAAACTCTATAAAAAAACCACCTTAAGGAGTCGCACATGACCTCTCTTACACACACCATTCGGCTGCCCCATCTCTCCTTTCTTCTCCAAGGCTTTGGCCTCTCTTTGTCTTCTACTTTTCTTTTATTTTCTTGTTTTATTTCAGCCTTGAGTGGCTGAAACCCTTTTTTCTAGTTGAAGATTGATTGAAACTTTAGTTTTTTTATGGATTGGAAGATTTGAACACACATTGTTTAACTTTTGTTTTTCAATATTCATGCAATCTCATGCTTAATTCCATTATTGCTTTGTTATTTTGATCAATATGGCCAATTGATTCTTGATTGCAAGGTAATAATTTGTTAGTTTGGATAGTTTTAAGTTCGTAATTGCTTGGATTGTTCAAACACAGGATTACTTGGTATAAAAACTAAGGAAATTGCATGATCTAACGATATCTCCATGCGTTTGGGTAGCTAGAATTAGATCTCTGTATTTCTTAATGCAATTGACAGTTGTTTTGATGCCTAAGGTCCAAGGACGTTCCTTGGAAACTTGTTGATTAGTAATTGGTTAGAGTACATTCCCTAATTAATTTATGCTTAATGACGCGGAACCCTATGGCACTTAGTCCTCAAACCCCGTCGCACCTCTGATATAGATTCCAAGAACGTGGATAAACCACCCTCTATAGCACCCTAAGCTTAGCGAAGCTAGAACACTAATAATGGAAGGATTTTGTAGAACGGATCAGAAGAACGCCACAATCGAAATTGATAAGTTGGTCTGATTCGTGATGCAATCAATGAAAGAAGCAAACTCTCACTCTCTCAAAGAAGGCCGAAATTTGCATAAAGCAAATCTGAATTAAATTTGTCAAAACAAAAAAAAGTGCCTGATATAAGAATTTAAGGCCTTATTTATAGTGTAAGGCAAAAACCTAAACCTAGTTGGAAAAGGAAAACAAATACTAAGTCAGAATTCCTATCCCAACAGGGAAACAAGCTAAAATAACAAAAATAACTGCCAAGTCTTTAAAAACCAACCACATTCTCGTATGCCTCAATAGTTCCAGCAGAAACCACAACCTCAG
The DNA here is from genome assembly GCF_001659605.2 of Manihot esculenta. Classification (NCBI taxonomy): domain Eukaryota; kingdom Viridiplantae; phylum Streptophyta; class Magnoliopsida; order Malpighiales; family Euphorbiaceae; genus Manihot; species Manihot esculenta. Next base: position 20,533,274 of record NC_035169.2, on the reverse strand, counting down.
GGACGAAACCACAACCTGCTTATGGTTCGGGCTGATTCTCCACTATCTTCCTCCATGATGTGCTCCAAAATTAACTTCCACAAAACACAAAAGTATCTTCGGCTAACTGAATGTCGCGAGCGCGACTTTGATAATGGTAGCGAGCGCTACAAATCTTCAATTTGCTTCTGCTTCATCCATGCATACACCCAGCAACGTAATCAGCTTCGAATGACCTTCAAGTTCCTTCTCGCACTTATCCCTAGCAATTTCAGTCATCTCTCTTGTAATAAATTCTTGAATATGCAATCCAAGAGTAACGCCGTACTTCCTTGCTTTATTCCTTGTCAATGGTCCTTGTTGTAGCTCCAAGGGATCCTTGCCTTGCTTCCCATGCTGGTTCACATCATTCTCCCCTTCTTTAAAAAGATTTGTCCTCAAATCTGCATCGTCATAAGGAGACAAATCAGAAACATTAAAAGTGGCACTAACACCATACTCACCAGGCAAGTCAATCTTATAAGCATTGTCATTGATCTTCTCCAAGACTTGAAATGGACCATCACCACGCGCATCCATCTTATTCTTCCTTTGATTTGGAAACCTCTCCTTGCGAAAATGCACCCAAACCCACTCTCCAGGAGCAAACACCATCTTCTTGCGACCCCTATTCGCAATATCAGCATACGTCTTGGTCTTTTTCTCCATGTTAGCTCGTGCTTTCTCATGCAAAGCTTTCACCAAGTCAGCTTTCTTCTCTCCATCTAAACTTACAAGTTCATTAGAAGGTAATGGCAAAAGATCAAGAACAGTTAGTGGATTAAAGCCATAAACTAGCTCAAATGGCGAATAACCTGTAGAAGAATGAATAGAACGATTATAAGCAAATTCAATAAAAGGTAAACAATCTTCCCAAGTAGCCAAATTCTTACCCACTATAGATCGCAATAACGTACCAAGAGTACGATTCACAACTTCAGTTTGCCCATCTGTTTGTGGATGACAAGTAGTAGAGAATAAAAGCTTAGTTCCTAGTCTACTCCACAAAACACGCCAAAAATGGGACAAGAACTTTGTATCCCTATCAGAAACAATAGTCCGAGGCACTCCATGTAAGCGCACAACATTGCGAAAGAACAAATCAGCAACAACTTTCGCATCATCAGCTTTATGACATGCAATGAAATGTGCCATCTTACTAAACCTATCAACCACCACAAAAATACTATCTCTACCTCTCTTAGTTCTAGGCAAACCAAGCACAAAATCCATGCTAATATCAATCCAAGGAGAACTAGGTACAGGCAATGGCATATAAAGACCATGAGGCATAGACTTAGATTTCGCCTGTCTACATGCAATACAAGCAGAACATAACTTCCCAACATCCTTACGCATAGATGGCCAATAAAAATGCTCAAGCAGAATATCATAAGTCTTAGACACACCAAAATGCCCCATTAAACCACCACAATGAGATTCCAAAACAAGCAATTCACGCATGGAACATCTGGGCACACATAATTTATTTCCCTTAAATAAATATCCCTCATGCCTATAAAATGAATTAAAAGCTCCTTGTTCACATGCAACATAAACATTGCCAAAATCAACATCACCAACATACAAGTTCTTAATATACTCAAATCCAAGCAACTTAGAACTCAAAACAGAAAGTAATGTATATCTCCTAGACAACGTATCAGCAACAACGTTATCTTTACCTTGCTTGTACTTAATCACATATGGAAATCTCTCAATTCGTTCGATCCACTTACCATGCCGTTTGTTCAACTTACCTTGGCCCTTCAAATGCTTGAGGGATTCATGGTCAGTATAAATCACGAACTCCTTTGGCAGCAAGTAATGCTCCCACACGTCCAACGCCCTCACCAAAGCATGTAACTCCTTGTCATATGTAGAATAACTCAGTTGTGCACCATTGAGTTTTTCACTAAAATATGCTATTGGCTTCTTCTCTTGCATCAGCACAGCCCCAATACCTACACCAGAAGCATCACATTCAATCTCAAAAATTGAATCAAAATTAGGCAAAGCTAAGACAGGTGCAGATGTCAACTTCCCTTTCAAATTCTCAAACGCCTTTTGCTGCTCTTCTCCCCACTGAAATCCAACCTCCTTTTTGATAATGCTAGTGAGTGGTGCTGCAATGGTAGAAAAATCCTTCACGAATCTTCTATAGAAACTTGCTAGCTCATGGAAGCTCCTCACTTCAGTCACGTTCTTAGGAACAGGCCATTCCTTTATAGCTTTCACTTTCTCTTCATCAACTTCTAATCCCTGTGCACTCACAACAAAGCCAAGAAAAACAAGCCTATCCATGCAAAATGTGCATTTCTTAAGCTTGGCATATAAGTTTTCTGTTCTCAAAGCTTCCAACACTATCCTAACATGCTCTAAATGCTCATCTAATGTCTTACTATAGATCAGAATGTCATCAAAATAAACAACAACAAATCTGCCCAAATAAGCTCTCAAAACATGGTTCATTAATCTCATAAATGTACTCGGTGCATTAGACAACCCAAAAGGCATTACTAACCACTCATATAGGCCATATTTTGTTTTAAAAGCTGTTTTCCACTCATCCCCAGGTTTCATACGAATTTGATGATATCCACTCATAAGATCAATTTTAGTAAAATACCTTGCACCATGTAACTCGTCCAACATGTCGTCAAGTCGTGGAATGGGATGTCGATACTTCACCGTGATCTTATTTACAGCCCTACAATCGACACACATCCTCCACGTGCCATCTTTCTTTGGTACCAGCAAAACAGGAACGGCACAAGGGCTTAAGCTCTCTCTAATCAAGCCTTTCTCCAACAGCTCCTCCACTTGTCGTTGCATCTCCTTGGTCTCCATTGGGTTACTTCGATATGCTGGTCTATTTGGAATCGTCGAACCAGGTATGAAGTCGATTTGGTGTTCAACTCCCCTTAATGGCGGTAAACCACTAGGCAGCTCCTCTGGAAACACATCTTGAAAATCCTGCAACATAGACACAAAACTAGAAGGCAAATGGTCAAGTGAAACATCAACATTAGTAAACAAAGTTTCTTTATATCTAATGAGCAATAACGGCTGCTCGTTAGATATTGCAAATTTAAGCTCTCTTGGTTTCGCATAAAAAGTTTGTTTCACCTTTCCTTGGTTTTCTCTCACCAATGGGCCATTTATTTGATTATTTTCTTTTCTGGCCTCCTTTCCCAATTTCTTCTCACATTCACTCTCCTTATCATGTTCTCTCGCACTTCCCTTAATTTTTAAAGTAGCACCCCTTTTGGTCGAATCTTGCTTTGCTTTTTCATGCATCTTCCGATGATCTTCATACACCTCCAACGGTGATAAGGGTACAAGAGTAACCAGCTTTCCTTCATAGGTAAATGTGTACCTATTTGAATACCCATCATGCTGCGCCTTCCTATCAAATTGCCATGGTCTTCCTAACAACATATGGCCAGCTTGCATAGGAACTACATCACACAACACTCCATCTTTATACCAGCCTATAGAGAATGGTATCTTCACTTGTTTAGTAACCTTCACCTCTCCACTATCATTAAACCATTGTAGTCTATATGGATGTGGATGTTTTAAACAAGTCAATTTCAGCTTCTCCACCATTGTCTCACTTGCAGCATTGGTGCAACTACCACTGTCAATGATGAGCATACAAACTTTACCCTCAACTAAACATCTAGTATAAAATATGTTATCTCGTTGCTCTAGACCTTCTTCTTTCACTTGCATATTCAAAGCACGCCTAGCAACTAACATATCACCACGTTCAGCAACCAACGCATTCTCAACTTCTTCTTCACACTCATCAACATCATCAAGCATATCATTCATATCATTATTATCACCATCACTATGGTCAGAATCAGAAACTGACTGCTGCTTATTTGAACCTCCATTCATCCCTTTTCCACTTGTAGGTGGAGGATTGCTCCTTTGGAATGAATTCTTGAAATCTCCACCTTTTGAGGGCAAATCATTTGAAGACCCCTTAAAGGTTGAACTACTTCCTCCCACATTCTGGAACTTCCCATATTTGGTGGAGCTCTTGTTCTTGATTTTCCTTTCAATCTTCATGGCTTTCTCAACTAACTCTTCCATGGAATTGTAATCATACATTTCCAGCTCACTTGCAATGTTGGAATTTAGACCTCCCAGAAATCTGGACATTAGCCTGTGTTCATCCTCCTCAATGTCAGCCCTGGCCATGGTCATCTCCATCTCCTTGTGGTATTCTTCAACACTCTTACCTCCTTGGATCAGTCTTGCCAACCTATTATACAAATCCCTATAGTAATGAGAAGGAACAAACCTTATTCTCATTAAGTCTTTCAAGGCCTCCCACTCCGGCACGGGTCGCAATCCTTTTCCTCTTCTACTAGACTTGAGTTGATCCCACCAGAATGTAGCATATCCCCTAAATTCCACGGCTGCGATATGGGACTTCTTTTCTTCTGAGTAATTATGACACTCAAAAATTTGTTCCACCTTTCGCTCCCATTCAATGTATTCTTCCGCATTGTTATTCCCTTTAAATTCGGGTACCTTCATCTTGATGGAACTAAGGTCATTGTCAGTCACAATTTGGTAGTTTTCAGCCACCTCTTCCTGATCACCTCGACCTCCTCTTGCTGCTCTCCTAATGACCTCCTCTTCGCCTCCCCTTGGTAAGATTCGTTGTGGTAATCTCACTGGAGGTGCGGGCTGTTGTACCCTCTCCCTCATCATTAGATTCATGTTCTCTTGTAGGGTGGCCATCATTCTTGCCATCTCTTCCATCTTCTCATTACTTTGCTGCATATATGTCTCAAAATTGCTAGAAATTGAAGCAACATCTTTACCATTCCCACTAGTCATGACCACAACAGAGAAACTCACAAGAAACAATTAGTAACTGAAAGAAAGAATTCACAAGTGTTTCGCTCTTACCTCACTATTGCCGATTCTTCGATTGCACTTCAGAACCAAGGTTCACTCACCAATCTGCCAAGTACGTTCAAAAAGGTAGGATCCTAATCCCTAGACACCTAGAAGACAACTTGACAAGTATCCGGAGGCAGCACAAGAACGTTTGCACTACACGATTGAAAAACTAAGTATCGAAACAAACAAATGATACTCAGCAATGTAATGGAATTTCAACGCTAGCTCAAAAACAAAATAGAAACAAGAGGGCAATAAAATAGACAATTCTGGTCAGAATGTATCAAAACCAACTCGCTCTTGGTAAGCTGATTTATGGACCTAAATCTTCTACCCCAAACGCTGGTTTGAAGACACCCCAAGAATGCTACTATACTATGCAATTTGAAATAAAAGAACAGCAGCCCCTCAATGGTGGAAAAAAAATCTGAAGCAAAATTTTCACTTAATTGTAACCCACCTAGAACTGATCCTTAATACTTAAATAGCAAGACTAAAAAGAAATTTTTTTTTTTTTTTTGTTGGAGCAATTTTTTTTTTTTTTTTTTTTTTTTTTTTTTTTTTTGCTCTCACTATCCCCTTGCTTGGGTCTCAAACAACACCACACGAAATTCTTGAGTGTGTATCAAAAAAAATTCACTAACAGATTCAGTTCGAAGGGAAATAATGGCTGCTAAAAGAAACCGAATTGCCAAATAACAAAATAGCAAGCAACACAATGATTTTGGATGGACAATCCAGGACCTAACAATTGGAATCGAATTGAACAGAAACGAATTGAAGACAATGAACCCTAACGAAATTCGAAACTAAGATACCAAAAAAAACGAAAATATAACACAGCCCTAGAAAGACAGATAGATAAAGATTTACCTGTTGTTGGCTTTGATACCAAATGACGCGGAACCCTATGGCACTTAGTCCTCAAACCCCGTCGCACCTCTGATATAGATTCCAAGAACGTGGATAAACCACCCTCTATAGCACCCTAAGCTTAGCGAAGCTAGAACACTAATAATGGAAGGATTTTGTAGAACGGATCAGAAGAACGCCACAATCGAAATTGATAAGTTGGTCTGATTCGTGATGCAATCAATGAAAGAAGCAAACTCTCACTCTCTCAAAGAAGGCCGAAATTTGCATAAAGCAAATCTGAATTAAATTTGTCAAAACAAAAAAAAGTGCCTGATATAAGAATTTAAGGCCTTATTTATAGTGTAAGGCAAAAACCTAAACCTAGTTGGAAAAGGAAAACAAATACTAAGTCAGAATTCCTATCCCAACAGGGAAACAAGCTAAAATAACAAAAATAACTGCCAAGTCTTTAAAAACCAACCACATTCTCGTATGCCTCAATAGTTCCAGCAGAAACCACAACCTCAGGGACGAAACCACAACCTGCTTATGGTTCGGGCTGATTCTCCACTATCTTCCTCCATGATGTGCTCCAAAATTAACTTCCACAAAACACAAAAGTATCTTCGGCTAACTGAATGTCGCGAGCGCGACTTTGATAATGGTAGCGAGCGCTACAAATCTTCAATTTGCTTCTGCTTCATCCATGCATACACCCAGCAACGTAATCAGCTTCGAATGACCTTCAAGTTCCTTCTCGCACTTATCCCTAGCAATTTCAGTCATCTCTCTTGTAATAAATTCTTGAATATGCAATCCAAGAGTAACGCCGTACTTCCTTGCTTTATTCCTTGTCAATGGTCCTTGTTGTAGCTCCAAGGGATCCTTGCCTTGCTTCCCATGCTGGTTCACATCACTTAAGGAGAGACATGGTGGTGAGAAGCGTCTTCTATCTGCATAACTAATTTATTGAACCAAACAAAAGGACCTAAATATCAATGATCAATCCCAACAACTGAAGTGGATCCAATTCTTCAACTAGACCTTTCTCATATTTGATTTACTTTACTTTTATTATTCGCTTTATTTTATTGCTTTCATCATTAGATTAACTGAATCAATCTCAAAACCCCCATTTTACTTTACTTGCAGTTTATTTTATTTTATTTTCAGTTTGTTCTCTTGGTCTTGATAAGAAAGATAGGTGAGTATCAATTCCCTATGGATTCAATCCTTTCACCACTATCTACAGTTGTAAGATTGTTGATAACTAGAAAGGTTATTTTTGACCGGCTTCAACAACCGCATATTCACCTACTTATCCGGTCCTTGCTATGTGGCCCTATCTTGTAGTGACAGCTCATGACTTACTTTGGACAGTTGTTATGTAACATTAGAGATCCCTCGCTAGTCTTCGATTCTTCAGATTCAGAGGAGATATCTACTATCGAGGTCTGGGGCACGTGGCCTCTTAAGATTAGTTTCTTATAGCTCATGCCGTTTCGCATATCTAGTTTCTCAATGATGATTGTAATGCTTATTGTGCCGCATTTAAAGCCTACTGTTAAAACCGTCTGATAAAAGCCCTTCGTCTTCCCCAAGTATCATTTTCGCTCTCTTCTTCAACCTTTTATTTTCAAAGAAATTTTCTTCGCAACTTCTTTTTTGTTTTTGCTCCTTACGAACTTATCCTAGCGGGGTTCTTTCTCTAGCTCCTTCTCTGATGGTCCCATTCGAGCACCGACCCCTGTCGTTCTGTTGATGGAGGCTCCGAAAAATGAGGGTGGTTGAATTAATGAGACCCCGTATGTCGTCTTAGAGTGTGTCGTGGATCATTTATATGATACTTATCACATTTCTCGAGAGACTTTCCGGATCTTGGCTCTTTCTCTCTGCATTTGTGTTAGCAACTTGATCCCCGTTGAGGACACTATCATTGTTTTTAAGGAGTAGATGAAGGTGGGTCTCCAATTCCCTTTAGACCCATTTTTTATAGAGGTCCTTCAATTTCATAAGCTTTCGATTGACCAGCTTCATTCTAATAGTTGGAAAATCCTCATGGCTTTTCAATTCATTTGCCTTAATAATCATATCAAATCGAGTGTAGCGCTTTTCTCCCACTTGTACTAGCTGGGTATCCATAAAAGCGAGGTACTTCAGTAGCCGAAAGTACTTAACCATATTTGAATAGATGCCTTCCTCTTTGAAACAGTGAAAAAATAAATTTTTTATCCTTAGTCACCAGACTTCGGGGGGTTTTAGGTGTCTTCAAATGAGTTGGGATTAATGGGTAGAATTTGAAGAACTATGGGGTTCGTTCGAAGAGAGAGGATAACGAATCTTTAGCCTTTCTCTTAACAATGGCTAAATCCTTAAAGAAAATAGACATCACCCAGGTGGTGAAGAACACCTTTTTGTTTTGGCAGAACCATCTACAAGCAAATCAGACCCAGGGTCCTCACTCATCCAAACTTCCCAGCCTTGGCGAAACCACTTCCCATGCATGGGATCAGGGTACATTTCGTTTTGTCTTTTTTATTTCTTGAATTACCTTTCTTACTTACTTTTTCTTTTTTTTTTTCAGATATGAATGGGTCAAGCAAATTCGCTGAGGTGGTACATGTCGCTCATAAAGTCAAGGGTGTTGCCAGGATTGCTAGTCCCCCCTCTAAGCGTGCTCGCCCCTTGAAAGAGGTTATCATGCTTCCTCCTCCCCCGCCCACTCCTAAGGGTGAACCCATCTACAACCTAAGTCTTCTCCCCTAGGCACTTTTAACTCTGCCCCGACCCTTGAGCTTCCTGCTGATGTCTCCACCTCCTCCGTATCTGCTCCTACGAGTGTTGGGATCGAACCTTCCTAGCCTCCGAGTATCTAGTGTCTGGCTTTGATGCTAAATTAGGCACCTTCACTTCTTAATAATCCCACTCTAGGACTCCTGCTGATCAAAGGTGCCCTGAGGCCTACAGACTGGCGCCACCTGAATGAGCTCAAGCTTTTTGATAACTCCATACATTTTGCACTAGAGAGTGCCCTCTGCACTTACATAGCCAAGGAGCTATACAAAGCCTTGAGATGGGAGTCTAGTGCAAATGATATGGATAAAAGGCTCTTGGCCGAGGAATGTTCAAGGTTAAAGGCTTAGGTCACTAAATTCGAGGGTACCATGAAGGAGACCCTGGAGTCTGTGGACAAGCTTCGGGATGACCTTGATAAGGCCATCACTTCCAAGCTGGGCCTTGAGAATCGGGATAAATCTATCAAGAATCAGGTGGCCCTATTGCAATGCCAAGTCTTGGAGCTACAGGCATAAGCTAAAGGAGTCTGGGCTACCACTACCAGGGTTGCTAAACTCGAGACAGAGCCTAAGAAGACAGTAGCCCAAGGTGGGGAGATGTTTGTTCAAGGCTAAGATTCGGTGAAGAAGGAGCTGGCAAAGTGGTTTCCCTCTGAGGATTTTTCCTTGATAGACGACATCTTTTTCGAAGAGGAGGATGAGATTGAAGAGGAGGAGGACTGTGCTAAAGATACTCCCACCGACCAGGTCTCTATAGATAATGTAATAGATGTGGAAAACACTGGTGTAGTAGAGACTCGAGAGGAGTCCAAAAATATCATTCCCCCCATGTAATCTTTTTTAATGAAAGTTTATTATTTTATTTTTAAGTGTCTGCACACCCTGTGTTCATTTATAATATTTTTTCAAGACTTAAAACAATTGTTCCTTCTTAGAGAATTGCTAAGGGTTAACACCCGTCCATCGTGGTGGTAATAATTATCTTGAAAATCCTTGAGTAATGGGGATAACAACCAGACATGTGACCTGGCATATACTTGCCTTGGGTCTGAAATATCCTATGGGATTTCTCATGATCTTGAGGCCAATACTTGTCCTTAACATAGGGCAAGATTTGTCCCACGACCCTTTATGACCACTTTGAATTAATAGGGTCATCCCTGGATGGTTTGGAGGAAACCTCCTTGCGACCTAACCTGGTAAAAACTGCCTTGTGGCTTTGTTTAGTGGGACCAAAGTCCGGATGGTTTGGTGGAACCCTCTTTGTGACCTGGCTTAGCGAAAACTGTCTTGTGGCCTTGTTTAGTGGGACCAATGCCTGAATGGTCTGGTGGAACCCACTTTGTGACCTAGCCTGGAAAACTCGCGTTGTGGCCTTGTATAGTCGGACCAATGCTCGGATGGTCTGGCGAAACCCACCTCATGACATGGTCTAGTAGAACCTGTCATGTGGCCTTGTATAGTGGGACCAATTCCTAGATGGTCTGATAGAACCTACCTTGTGTCCTGGCCTTGCGAAACCTGCCTTATGGCCTTGTACAGTGGGACCAATGTTGGGATGATCTAGCAAAACCCACCTTATGACCTGGCCTTGCGGAACCTGCCTTATGGCCTTGTACAGTGGGACCAATGCTGGGATGATCTAGCAAAACCCATCTTATGACCTGGCCTAGCGAAACCCACCAGTTGGCCTTGTATAGTGGGACCAATGCACAGATAGTTTGGCGGAATCCACATTATGACCTAGCCTGGTGAAACTTGCCTTGTGGCTTTGTATAGTGGGACTAGTGCCCGGATAGTCTGGTGGAACCTACCTTGTGACCTAACCTGGCGAAACCCGCCTTGTGGCCTTGTATAGTGGGACCAATGGTCGGATGGTCTGGCAAAACTTGCCTTATGGCCTTGTGTAGTGGGACCAATACTTGGATGGTCTGGCGGAATCCACCTTGCGACCTTATTTTTGTCTCCTTTTTTTTTTTTTTTTAGGAGGAAGGCAATCCCATCCTCCCTTATAACTAAGAACATAATGAACGAAATACCTCAATAACTTTGTTATTAAAAGAATATCCTTGTGGTACAAATATATTGAGAGTGGGAGACCACTCGACTCCCTTAGTTGGCTAGCTTTTGAAACTTCTGGGCGAGTGACCTTTGAGACTTCAAAAAAGTTTCTTACTAGTTCAAAAATTATATTTATAGTCTGCTTACTTTTCCTGACCCTCACTAGGTCCTTTTGTTATTATATGTATGATCCCTACAGGTTCTCGATCAAGGATTGTCTCAGGAGTTGTTTACTCAGGCTTAGATCTCTTCTCTTTCCTTCCCTTCCTTGTGAATTACCAAAGGGTACTGTCCATATCAGCCTTTCAATCTCATCTTTAGTTGCCGACATTCTTCTGTTGTAGGACCATAATCTTTATTGAAGCGACAATACTTTATTCTGTCTTGTTTCTCCGCTTTCTCAGGGTTGAGCTTGGGTGGCCATTTTATTTTTTTCTCATTTTTCTAATCCACATCAAAATACGAGTCTGTGAATCACTTAAAGGAGTGTAATTCTTATACTTACTTTGATCATTTCTCTTTCACGAGATGGGGTAACCCCTATGATCTCCTTCATATTCTTGTCTCTCGAACTTTTGAATTTGCTTTTGATCTGTCCTCTTGTCTTCTTTTAATGCCTGGACTTCGTCATCTAGCTTGATATATTTATAGGCTTTATCTATCAATTGTTGATATGTCGTGGTTGGATTTTTAATTTAGGAATTCATGAACTTGACATTGTGGGTTCATTTCTTTAATGCTTCACGCTATCTCATGATTTAACTCTTTCACTTGTATTGTTTCAATATTGAAACGTGAGATAAAGCTCTTTAAAGACTCGCTCTTTCTCTGGTGGATCTTCCATAAGTGAGAGAAAAGTTTTTTTTAGGAGATATACAACTAATAAACCTGGATTAAATAACGCGACAAACTCTGTAAAGTTTTAAATTGAACCTGAGCTCAGATTTTGGTACCATTTCTGAGCCAAACCTGTGAGCATAGAAGGAAACACCCAGCACAATACAAAATCATTTTCATCCTGAAGCTGCACTGCTGTCTTGAAGATTGCTAGGTGGCTCTTGGGGTCTGCCGTTCCGTCATATTAGTCCAAGCTAGGCCACTTGAACTTGGTGGGAAATGTTTTCTGCTAAGATCTCTTCCGAAAGAGGTGAAACACCATCTAGGCTGAAATCCTCTTCTTGTTCCTTTTGGTACCTTTGCATGGCTCGTACTAGCTTCCAATCAACACCTTTCGGAGTCTCGTCTGATTCATCTTCAGACTTGGCTCTTCCCTTGGGCTGCATTTTGACCGCTTCTAGTCGAGCCCTAGGGGTATCCACAGAGGCTTCCTCCCTTCTACCGGAATCCATTTTTGATGTCTCTTTCCATACCTTATACTGCCCGAGGTAGCTTACAGCCTTTGGATGTATTGGTGTATTTGTTCATTATTTAGATTATTAAGGTCTATTTCATTGACCGTTGGTGGGCATGTTCTCTTTTTTGTTAGAGTCAGAAGAAACGATGACTCCCTCGTTGGTAGCAATATTAGTAGCAGCTCGCGAACTACCAGCCATCTTGAAAGTAAAAGGAGAAAGAGGTTTCTTTTCAAGAAAAGGAGCAGGAGACCGGTTGTAATCCAAATGAATAATGAGGATTCGGAAGATTCCCGACAACGAAACTAAATGATGTTGCGGAGATTAGATTGATGACGTGGCCGGAGCGAAGCTATACTGTGATTGGATAGAACCTGCAAAAAAGAGAATATGAGGTGGTGGTGGGTGCCCATGGCAACCATTTCGACACTATGATTCTTCTCCTTTTATATCAAAGAAGAGAGTGAATGTAATGAACTATTTAGAGTTATTGTGTCTTTTATATCAAAGATGAGAGTGAATGTAATGAACTATTTAGAGTTATTGTGTAAGAGAATAGCGTACCTTTGCCTCTGTGATTCTTCTCCTTTTATACTGTAAGAAGATGGAGATGAATATAGAATTTTCTAATAATCCGACAATGATGTGGTCGGTTGCTAAATAAGGGATGTCGTCGACTAACAGGTTGGTGATTTCGTAATTATAGGCATAATAGAGATATGCTAGACTGTGCTTATTAATGGTAACTTACCGCTGAGAATCTTCCTGTTAGGGAATAGGTGAATCTTGTTGATGATCCAGGTCGATGATCAGGGTATTAAGATGTCGAGATCTCCCTTCCTCATGATGGAATTTCTTTTCTAATTATGCATTCCTTACCACGTGACCCTATCTCGTAGTGACAGCTTATAACTTATCTTAGACGTCTGTCATGTAACATCACTCCTTTACTCTCTCACCTTTTTTTTTTTTTGAATTTTTCTTTCCCTTTTCTAATTTTTTTATATTTTTTCTAATAATTATCAATCAGTGTTCGTTTGGACCAACTTTGAGATATATCCCACCAAATTTATTATGAGAATAAATTGAATTAAACTTTTTATATTTTCGCTCGAGGTTTTAATTTAATTTTTTAGTTAAATAAATTTTTAAATTTTATTTTTAAAGTCAAATAAGTTATAACTTAATATAATATTAATTTTTAATATTTAAATATTATTTTAATTAAAATATAAAATTTTAGTATTTTAATTAACATAAAAATTAAAAAAAAATACATAGAAATATGAATTTCAACCACTCATAACTTCCAACTAATAATTAACAAAATCTTAAAACTAATAATTAACAAAATCTTAAAGATAATATAAGTTACAACCAATAAATTAAAAAACTGAAGAATTAAATATAATCCAAAGTGAATACCAAAAATCTAAAGTGAATACCCAGTAATAGATAAATGTCAAGACGAGAAATACAATCTAACCCAAAACGATAAGTGACGAGAATGAGTAAGAAGGGTGATTTGAAAGAGAAAGATTTGCTGTTATCGAACAGTGGAGCAAAGGAAGAGTAACAACCAACACGGGCAGAGGAGACACGGCTGCGGGAGCAGAGAGAGTGTTTTGGGAAAACTGACTCAAAGGCCCCTAAGTCTTCCTACTCTTTTTCTTCGTGCTATTCAATAATTTTTTTTATTCGATGATATAAATATAAAAATATAGCTATTTTATTTTTTTTTTCACATTAATTTTTTTAATATTTCAATTTCATAAAAATTGAAAAAAAAAATTGGATGGGTATCGCCCATAATTTTATTTTATATGTGTTATAAAGCATCACAAATTTTTTAAACAATCAATGAAGAAGACATGAGTTTTGACAGTGCTACGGCAAGAGGAAGAATGAAGCGTCCTTGGTGACTTAAATTTTCAAGAAAAAAAAAAAATAGATATGCAGCTAGGCTTGGTTCATTTAGTAAAAAGAATAAACGATTCATATGGAAGCTAATGTTACATAGGAAAAGAAAAAAAAAAAGGTTAAAGGGTAGAAATCAAACGCTAGAACTCAACTTTTTAAAGAAAAAGACCTTAACATTACTAAAAAGCATCTCTAAAATAATATATATCATTTTGGTTCGATTTTATTAATTTTTTATATTCTAAAATTGAACCGAATTGATGAAATTGAATTTTCAAAAAAATACAACTGAACCGAACTGAATTATTTAATAAATCAAATCAAATTTTTTATTTAGTTTAGAATTCATTCACAAATCTATTAATTTTAATAGAATTTGATTAAAATTTGATAATTCCATAAAAGATATATAATTTTTAGTAGATTTTCATGCATATCAAACATGTCAATTTATGAATTTGCATTATGACATTAATTAATATCAAATAAATTCCGAGCTATTACAGCTTTACTATGGAAATCATATTGATGTTCTGAGATCCAGAGAAATAGGGTTTTTACAATGGGCTCTGTAAAACTTAGAAAAAACTTAAACTTAGAAGAGAGTATTTCTCCTTTTATAGGTTTCCTTTTGTCTGCTAGTGACGTGCCAATAGAACGAGTATCAGTAGACCACCTGTCCCTGCCACGCTGATACGGACGTACGAGGGAATCAAATCTCTGCCCCATACGTAACGGCCTCTGATTCTCTCAGGGCGCGGGTAGGCGGGTCTGCAAGATGGATGGATGGATCCTCTTTCGGGTTCTGGGCTGAACCGGAGAGTGGGGACAAAGCAGGGCCTAAATGGGATCGGCCCAAGGTGCAGAGAAGACGTGGCCGGCCTGGTGGAGAGAGCCAGATAAACCCGGTCATGAGGCTTAGTGGACTGGACCCAGCTGGCGTGAGTGGCTTGAGGATCTCTAAGCAATGGGCTATTTTCATGGGTCTGGCCCTAGACGGGGATGAGGTGAACTCAGAGGTCATCAATTGCCCCTTTACCTTCTCGGCAGTTATTGCTCCAACTGTCGAGGGGGTAAACCCCTAGAATCATTATGACCGCGTCTGTTGGAATTCGGCTTGCCCTTTCATCTTATTGTCACTTGTAGCTTTAAATCTTCTCTATCTTTTTTCTATATTTAGCTTTCCTCTGCCTTTTGTGCGCACTGTTACCCTCGCTTTCTTACTTTTATCTTACCGGTACGTTCTCTTTCCTTTCTGGTGAATAGCCTTTAAGGATTCTGATGCTACCAGCCTAGAGTATAAAGTCGCTCTGTTTCACATTAAAAGCTCAGCCTCTGATTATATATTACTAACCTTTCCTTCTTATCCTTGGGATCATTAACAAAACAACAAGATTTCTCTTTTCGATTTAGAGAAGGGGTATGGTTTGCTCTTCCCTCGCCCCAGCTCGGGCTTCCATGCCGAGCTCTCGAGGTTCCGAATCTTCAAGGCTGTACACCAGTGTCAAGTCAATCTCAACTGCTTCAATTGTTCGAACTTTTGGGTTCTCTCGGACTTTGAGATCGATCGAGAACTTCAGGTCAACAGGATCAAAGCCTGCCCTATCCCCTGATGATGCCTTTCCGCATATGTTTCACGATATTGAAAGTTTAACTTGTTCCATTGCTCTTCAGAATGTTTCGCTGATTTTCCTGGGTGTGCATGAGTGTATCGTGCATCACACTTGGGTGTAGGCTTGCAACATTCACTTGTTCCATTGCTCTTCAGAACGCCTATCTATGATGGAACAGTGAATGGTGCTCGCGGGGATCGACTTGTTCAGTTCTCCTATAATAACGAGACAGAGCTTAGCTGACCTGCGAAGCTCATCTTCCGAACTACGAGATTCTTCTAAAATCGAAAACTAGGATAGTGGGGTAGGCGATAGTGGTGTAAACGTAGATGATGATGTATCTGGGCATGTAAATCCTTTAAGCATAGCCTTTTATCCCGTAGTGTTGGTATTTGTGACATGCTGTAATGTGCTTTTCTTTTAATGAAATTTTTGTTTTGCGTTCATACTCGAACTGTTCTTTCTTTATCATAAATGAAGTATTTAGATTGCTTGCTTCGTAACTTTTCCCGAGGGATCTGCTGTATTGCTTTCTCCTTCTTGCCCCTTTAATCGTTCAGAACTAGAGTTCATTCAGCCAACTGAGCTTTTGACTTACTTTTTTCCGAGCTGGACTAGTCGTACTCGTGGGCTCTGTTTTAATCCTGTGAGCCGAGCTCTTGACCTTCTTAGGTAATAAGCAGGGCTGGTCTTTATCATGCTTCCCTCTGCTTGTGTCTTTGAGCTTTTTATTTATCTTTTTCTGAGCTGGATCAGTCGTAACCCTGAGCTCTTGTTTTAATCCTGTGAGCCGAGCTCTTGACCTTCTTAGGTAATAAGCAGGGCTGGTCTTTATCATTGGGTGAGAGGTCCAAGTGGAGCCCGGTCTTAAGGTTTGAGCGAGTTGGGTTTATTCTATGCAGATGGCATGTGGGCTTTTGGGTGACAGGCTATTGCCATGGGCTTGGCCCTAGACCGGGTGAGGAAAATCCAGCGGCCGTCAATTGCTTTCGGGTGATGGGCTATTGCCGTGGGCCCAACCCTTAATAGAGGTGGCGAAGTCCAGCAGCCGTCGGTTATTGTCCCTTTACCTTCTCGTCAGTTATTGTATAACTGATGAGGGGGTAAACTTCGAGAGTAATTAATGACCGCGCCGCTCCAAGACAAAATTGTTCAGAGTGACACTTCGTTTCATTATTGCCTTTCCTTTCAAATTCTCTTTGTCTCTTGAAGAAACTTGTTCTCGTCTGCTCTCTGTTTTCCTTCGACTTCTTCTGCCTTCTCGACCTTATTGCTTTTCAGGTACGCTCTTTTACTCTTTCATGGAGGATTCTAAACTTCCCGATGTTGCCAATCTCGACTCGCACATTACTCCTTCTTCCATAACCAAGTATATTTCTCAAAGTTATTTAGATACTCCTCTTTACCTTATTTGCGCTCCTCTCCGGAATGAAAGGATAGTTCTTCCAAAACCTTCCCCTCCTGGTTTGGTAGATCCTCAGAGGGGTCTTTGCATAGTCTTCTTTCTTAAACAGAGGGATTTCGGTCTGACCTTCCCTTTTACCCCTTTCTTCATCGAGGTTTTCCAATATTTTGGGATAACCCCCCGGATGTTGTCCCCGAACTCCATTTTGTTTATGGCTTGTTTTGAATCCATTTGCCTGAGTTGAGGTTTTACACCCACAGCGTGTCTATTTATCACTTTCTTCCGCCTTGTTAGGGCGACTCAGAAATTTTACTATTTTTCCCCCCGTGGTGGATTGTCTCTTTTCACGGGCTACAAGGATTCAATAAAGGGATGGGTAGAGAATTTTCTTGTGGCGGAGCTGAGAAAAGATGTCGACGTGTCGTGGGGAGTGAGGCTAGACTGGGAGGATGTCCCCCCGGGCATCAACGACCTGCCCCAACTAAGCCTCACCGAGCAGGTGGGGTATCTTCGACTGACTTCTGTTGACAAGAAGTATGACGTCGAGACATGTATGTTCGTGTCTAATCTTAGGGATATCCGGGACACGGGTATAATGCCTTGTTTAGCAACTCCGCTTTTCTTCGTAAGTGACATTAGAAAGTACGCTAACTCTTTCTGACTTTGTGTTTTTTGGCAGCTTCTAACGTTAAAATGGATGAGATCAAGCCCCCGAAGAACTTAGTTCTGTCTCGGGAGAGTATGAACGCTGCTTTAGATGCCCTCCTGGCTGGGCGTCCCGTGCCTGAGGTCGCTGCAGAGGTGGCTCGGGTTGTTTCTGCCAAGAAGGTTAGCCGGCCTCTTGCTAGAGCTCTTCTCGGGCTCCAAAGTCGAGCTCCCATGGTGCTAGACCCTCTCGGCCATCTCGTCATGGCAGGTCGGCCCCTGCCTTGAAACCTGTTCAAGAGGCTAAATCTGGTCAGGGTTCTACGGAGGATGCGGAGGGAGCTCCCCTAACTGTTGTGAAGCAGGCGAGGGATATTGGACAGATGAGGACGGATCTTGCTCTTCCTGTTGAGGAGGCACCAGGGGGGAGGCTTGAATCCCCTATTATTGAAGAGGAGGCTCCTGGGACAAGACTGGAGATCGTTCTTGTTGACGATAGTGTCCCGGAGGTTCTTACCAGAGATGCCCCTGAGGAGGTGAGGTCCGACCTTGCCAAGGACGAGGATGTCATAGAGAAGGTAGGGGACAAA
Organism: Manihot esculenta; assembly: GCF_001659605.2. Classification (NCBI taxonomy): domain Eukaryota; kingdom Viridiplantae; phylum Streptophyta; class Magnoliopsida; order Malpighiales; family Euphorbiaceae; genus Manihot; species Manihot esculenta. Next base: position 20,515,091 of record NC_035169.2, on the reverse strand, counting down.
CATCCTGCCTCCCTCGAAGTGCCATCCCCAGCTCCAGCTCAAAAGAGATCCAAAGCTTCTAAGGGATCAGCTCCAGCTCTCCCTCCTATTGGGAAAGAGAAAGAAGTCCATGTGATACCACTGCTGTCTGCTCCTGATAACGACATTCTGAACGCAGAGGATATCACTCATCAGTCCCCGGCTAGCGTGGTTGCTGAGATTGTTAAGGAACGGATGTTCGATGGCGTCTTGGAGGCTTCGGATCCGCGCTTGCTTGCTCTCACTGGTCTTTTGGCCAGCTCTACTAGGGAGCAAACAGCGTTCTGTTCCCGAGCGCGTCTGGAGGAGAATTTGTCCGCAACTAGTGATGCCAGGGGCAACCTTACAGCAGCTCGAGCTCATACTGAGTCCCTCCAAGTGAAGCTGCATTCTACCTTGGAGGCCCTCAAAAGAGCCGACGAGAGGACGGCTGAGGCACAAGAGCATACCAAGTCCCTGGAGGTAGAGTTGTCTCATACTCGCAGGGTTCTCAAGGAGTCTGATGAGAGGGCGGCTGCAGCAGAGATTTGAAGTGAAGAAGTTTTGAAGCAGTTGTCCTCCCTGGTGGAGACCCTTCGTGAAAGGGATGAGGCGATAAGCCAGAAGGAGGAGGTCCAGCGCTAGTATGAGGCCCTGAAGGCTGATTTTGAAGGGCTTCAAGTTCACCTAAATAAGGTGAATATTCAAAAGGAGAGGGCCTTGGTTCAGGTGGAGATCCTTGTGCAGGAGCTGAGCACGAGTTCTGAGCGTATCAGAGACCTGGCTTCATCGGCCGAGGAGTCTACGCTTCGTAACCAACAGCTTAGCCATGAAGTCAGGGCTTTAGAGCGTAAATGTTCAGCCCTGCTCAAGGTGGTTAAACATGCCGAGGATAAGATCTAGCGGGAGTGCGAGAGGCGTTTGGAGGAGTATCAGGAGTCGGATGAGCTGAAAGGAAAGATTGAGCAGGCCTGTGATGCTCACCTCCAAGACTATAAGGATTCTTCTGAATTGAAGGCGATTATAGCTGAGGCCTGCGAGTTGCATCTGGACGAGTATAAAGCCTCTGCGGAGATGAAGACTGCTATCTGGCAGAAAGCCTTTCGCATGTTCAGGTCTGGCTACAATAGGGGTTTAAGAGAAGCCAGACGTGCTCCTGATACTCCTCTGGCAAAACTTCGAGCTAGAGAAGTGGATTCTGATGGCGAGGATGTTCTTTATGGGGAAGATGATTTCCCCTTGCCTAGAGGGACCTCTCGCATTGCGGCTGGGTCTTTCGGGGAAGAGTCCAAGCAACAGGGGGACAATATGGAGGACTTCGGGACTGAAGGCAAAGACCCCGAGCCTGAGGAGGGAGACCCTGGCCCAGGGTTGGAGGGTGCCAGATCTCCTCTGGATGTAAATGTAGATAAAGATACTATAGGTGATGACATTCTGAGAGATGTAAGTCCCTTGAGGACTGTTTTTCCTTCAAATTCATCAGATAAATAAGTTGTACTATCTTCTTCTTCTAATGAAAGTTTAATTTATTTTACTTGAACTATTGTTGCTTTTATTTCATTCTTGAACTTATCTTTTCTTATCGTAACTGGAGCACTTAATCTTCATATCTTGTGATTTATATTTGACTAAGATATTTCACTAAGAAATTTTGTTCATGAGCTTTTCCTATCTGAACTTAGTCTAGCTGGATTATTTCTAGCCATGAGCTCGGTTTTCAGATCACGTACCTTTTAATGGTAAATAACAGGGCTGATTTTTTGCCTTTAGTTCTGTCTTGACGGGGATTGGAGCTGAGGTATTCTCTGTTTCATGCCATTGGATTTCCCTCGGATTGCCCCTTTACTTCCTCAATATTTATTACATGAGTAGTGAGGGAGTGAATCTCTGTATTTTATTTGTGCTCGCATGGCCTCCCCTTAGGCGATTTTACTTTGCCTTTTTTAGTTGTAAGGTCGGCTGTCTGGTCCTTGCCTTTCTGCGTGCTCCACTGGGACGGGGAGGTCGGCTTTTGTCGTTTTTTTCTTTTTGTTTGGGTTGTTCTTGTTAAATGTTTGCTTATGACCAATTGGCTCGAGCTAGGAACACGATCTTTTGCCTGTATCTATCCTTCTGAATGTCACATATTGCGAGTCTATCCGAGCTGGGAGATCGGTTCTTTGCTTTTTGCTTAGGCTTTTATACCTACAATCTGCAGCGCGTCCTATACTTCTGAGTATTGTCCGGACGCTTTGCGGTTCGGACCTCTTTCTAGGCTAGCTAGTTCAGCACTAGAAGTTGATTTGTGAGGTTAATGTTGTACCGAGCTCGCTTTTGGAGATTGGCCTGGGGCTGTGACGCTCTTGGCTATTGTGCCCCGAGCTCCTTCGGGAGGTCGGAATTTGATTTTTCATCAGTAATTTAGGATTTGTCTTCTTTGTTTTCCTGGGAGTTTTGGGGGATCCCGGTCTTCTTTGTTTTCCCGGGAGTTCTAGGGGATCCCGGTCTTCATGCTCCGGGAGGTCTTTTAAGATCCTCACCGGCCGATTTTGTTTTGTTTTCCCGGGAGTTCTTAGGAATCCCGATCATCTTTGTTTTCCCAGGAGTTCTTAGGGATCCCGGTCTTCTTTGTTTTCCCGGGAGTTCTTAGGGATCCCGGTCTTCTTTGTTTTCCCGGGAGTTCTAGGGGATCCCGGTCTTCATGCTCCGGGAGGTCTTTTAAGATCCTCACCGGCCGTTTTTGTTTTTTTTCCCGAGAGTTCTTAGGGATCCCGGTCTTCTTTGTTTTCCCGGGAGTTCTTAGGGATCCCGGTCTTCTTTGTTTTCTCGAGAGTTCTAGGGGATCCCGGTCTTCATGCTCCGGGAGGTCTTTTAAGATCCTCGCCGGCCGTTTTTTGTTTTGTTTTCTCGGGAGTTCTTAGGGATCCCGGTCTTCTTTGTTTTCCCGGGAGTTCTAGGGGATCCTGGTCTTCATGCTCCGGGAGGTCTTTTAAGATCCTCACCGGCCGTTTTTGTTTTGTTTTCCCGGGAGTTCTTAGGGATTCCGGTCTTCTTTGTTTTCCCGGGAGTTCTTAGGGATCCCGGTCTTCTTTGTTTTCCCGGGAGTTCTAGGGGATCCCGGTCTTCATGCTCCGGGAGGTCTTTTAAGATCCTCACCGGCCGTTTTTGTTTTGTTTTCCCGGAAGTTCTTAGGGATCCCGGTCTTCTTTGTTTTTCCGGGAGGTCTAGGGGATCCCGGTCTTCTACCCCTGAGGTTTCTCTGCTACAGGGTCTTCGTATTCTGTTTTTCCTTTTGAAAAGTGACATTCATAATAGAAATAACATTATTGTATAAAGAATGGCGTCATTTTATTCAGTTGTGTTTTTCAGAGTATAATATTTTTCTTTACAAATATTTCAAGGGAAATACCTCTTCAAGTGTTGGATATTCCAAGCATGGGGCTCAGGGTTTCCCTGCATATCTTCAATTCGGTATACTCCCGGCCTGACCACTTTTGTTATTCTGAATGGGCCCTCCCAGGTCGGTGCCAACTTACCCATTGCGACTCTTTTTCCCGTAGCCTCCAGATTTCTCAAGGCTATGTCTCCCACTTTCAAGCTTCTTTCTCTGACTTTTTGGTTGTAATATCGTGCTGCCCGTTGTTGATAAGCGGCAGTTCGGACTTGAGCTTCTTCCCTGATTTCTTCGAGAGCATCCAGGTTACTTCTTAACTTGTCATCATTAGTGTTTTCACTAACGAATTGGACTCGATGAGTGGGGATTTGCAACTCCACTAGGACTACAGCCTCTGTGCCGTAGGCAAGTGCAAAAGGTGTTTTTTTAGTAGGCATCCTGGGGATAGTCCGGAGTGCCCACAGGATACTGTTGAGCTCTTCTGCCCAGTTCGCCTTTGCTCCATCCAGCCGTTTTTTTAATCCTTGGAGGATAGCTCTGTTAGTAACCTCTGTTTGGCCATTAGTCTGGGGATGGGCCACGGAGGAGAATTTGTGCCATATGCCCATGTTTGCTGTAAATGCTTTGAAAGTACTACAGTCGAACTGTCTGCCATTGTCTGAGATAAGCACTCTTGGTATGCCAAATCTGCAGATGATGTTTCCCCATACAAAGTCTATCATCATGCGAGCTGTGATCGTGGCTATTGCTTCTGCCTCTGGTCATTTTGAGAAGTATTCTACAGCCACTACTACGAACTTCCTCTGCCCCGTGGTCTTGGGGAAGGGTCCCAGGATATCTATTCCCCATTGTGAGAATGGCCATGGGCTGGATATGCTGGCTTGAGGAGTGGCTGGGACTCTGATGGCATTAGCAAATCTTTGGCATATGTCACACCTTCTGACGAACTCTTCTGCTTCCCTTTTGACAGTGGACCAGTAGTATCCTTGCCTGAATATTTTATTGGCTAAGGTCCCTGCCCCTTCGTGAGCTCCACATATTCCCCTGTGTATCTCTGCCATCACCCTTATAGCCTCCTCCGGGCTTACACATCGGAGCCATGGGCTGGACTTCCCTTTTCTGTACAAGGTCCCCCTTACTGCTTGATAGTTGGCGGCACGAGTTGCTATCTTTCTAGCCTCGTCGTTATCCTCGGGGAGCTTTCCCTTCTCTAGGTATTCTATGTATGGGGTCATCCAAGTTGGGCTTTGTTCCACCTGTAGCACTGTGTTTGTTTTACTGAAAGTGGGCGTAAGGACGTGTTGTATGTACACTTCGTCAGGAAGCTGTTCTAGTTCTTCTTTAGACAACCGGCTAAGCAGGTCTGCTTCCTCATTTTCTTCTCGTGGTATTCTTTGGAATTTGATGGTAACTCCCTGATCTATGAACTCGGCCTCTATTGCTTTTACTTTTGCCAGATAACTCTGCATGGTTGGATCCCTGGCCTGATATGCCCTAGTAATCTGATTGACCACCAGTTGTGAATCGCTATTTACTTCGAGGTCGGTTGCCCCCACCTACATTGCCACCATCATTCCGTTTATTAGGGCTTCATACTCCGCCATATTATTGGAAGCCTGGAATCCTAAGCGCAGGGCGTAGCAAACCTTAAATTCTTCGGGCCCCTTAAGCATTATTCTTGCACCGCTGTCTCCGGCGCCTGAAGCCCCGTCCACATATAACTTCCAGTTGAACTTTTGGAAGAGTTCTTCTTTCCTCTCCTTCCTCGATGCTTCTGAAGATGATTCCCCTTGTTCCTTACTGAACGTGCATTTTGCTATGAAATCGGCAAGGGTTTGAGATTTTATAGCTGTTCGAGGTCGGTACTCTAGGCAGTAAGGGCTGATCTCGAGGGACCATGCGAGCATCCAACCTGAGGTCTCTGGTCTATGCAGAATCTTCTTCAATGGTTGATCCGTCATCACTACTCCTTGGTGGCTTTCCATTAAACCCGGAACTTCCGGACTGCCAGCAATAGAGCATATGCTATTTTCTCAATATTCAGATATCTGACCTCGGCATCTTTAAGCACCTTGCTGACATAGAAAATAGGCTTCTGCTCCCCTTCTTCCACCCTTACCAATACGGCACTAACTGCTTGTTTAGAGGCTGCCAGGTATATCAGAAGTTCTTCACCTTCTATGGGGCTACTAAGCACATGAGGCGAGCTGAGATAACTTTTGAGTTCTTTGAAGGCTTCACGACAATCTTCTGTCCATTCGAAGTTTGGCACTTTCTTCAACTTTCTGAAGAACGGTAAACATTTTTCTGCCGACCGTGACATGAATCGATTGAGTGCCACTACTCTCCCAGTCAGTTTCTGGACGTCCCTTACACAGGTTGGTTCTGACATATTTAGTATGGCTTCTACTTTCTCCGGATTGGGCTCGATGCCTTTCCCACTCACCATGTATCCCAGGAATTTTTCTCCTCTGATGAAGAAAGCGCACTTTGCTGGATTCAGCTTCATTCTGTACTGATCTAATACTCCAAACACCTCCTTCAAATCTGCCACGTGCTGTTGGAAAGTTAGGCTCTTGACCACCATATCGTCTACATAAACTTCTACGTTCCTGCCGATCTGCTCTTTGAAGATTTTGTTCATCAGTCTTTGGTAAGTTGCCCCGGCGTTTTTCAATCCGAAAGGCATGGCTCTATAGCAATAAGTCCCATCTTCTGTTATGAACGAGGTTTTTTCTTCATCCGACCTATCCATTGGGATTTTATGATAACCAGACATTGCGTCCAAAGACGACATATAATCAAAACCGGCCGTAGAATCGACCATTTTATTAATATCAGGGAGGGGGTAACAATCTTTAGGGCAAGCCTGATTCAAGTCAGTGAAATCTATGCACATCCTATATTTGCCATTGGCTTTTTTGACTAATACAGGATTAGCTAACCACTGTGGGTACATGACTTCCCTAATGAAGCTTGCCTCTTCTAACTTCTGTACTTCCTCCCTTGTAACCTGTTGCTTTTCCCTTCCTACCACCCTCTTCTTCTGCTTTATTGGTTTGGATTCGGGGAGGACATTCAGCTTATGTGTCATCACTTCGGGATCAATTCCGGGCATGTCAGAAGGCTTCCAGGCGAAGCTTGGTGCGTGACTTCGGACCAGAGTCATGACCTCGGTTTTCTGCTCTTTTGTCAGGCCGGCGTTGAGACTAAAGACCTTATCTGTTTCCACTTCTGATAATGGAAAAGTCTCCAGTTCTCCTACGGGCTCTGTCCTGGCCTCCGTTTTTTCATCCCTGACCTCTAAGACTTCCGAATCCAGCCCTTCCTCTGTTATGCCCGGCTCTGCCACCGTAGCCAGGTATACTGCCCTTGCTTCTTCTTGGCTTCCTCGAACTATCCCTACTCCTGCTTCTGTTGGGAACTTCATCGCCAGATATCTGATACTGGTGACAGCCTCAAAGTCGAACAGCACAGGTCGTCCTAGAATCGCGTTGTAACTCAGGGGGAGTTTAGCCACCAAGAACACCGCATAATAGGTGCGAGCCCTCGGAGCCTCTCCCAAAGTAAGGGCTAGTTTTACTTTCCCTTCTACCGTCACCGGTGCTCCTCCAATCCCTTTAATCGGGGCTTGATCCCGAACCAGTTGCTCTTCAGGAATTCCCATCTACTAGAAGACTCGATAAGGCAACAGGTTTACCTTGCTTCTGTCATCCACCAAGATTTTCTTTACTCGGTAGTTGTGAATAACAGCTTCAATGACAAGGGCGTCATCGTGAGGTATCTGAACACCCTGAGCATCCTCCGAGGAGAAAGCGATGGTTGTTGAAGAGTGTTCAACAATTTGCATAACCTCAGCACTGCTAGTTTCTCCTTCTCTGCTTCTCTTTTTCCCCCTTCGGCTCATCCGACCTCCCATGCCTCCTACGATCATGTTGATAGTTCCACTGGACCCGTCATTCACAGTGTTAACTCCTGTTCTTCTCGGTGTTTAGGCTGCCGGATTGGGTTGAGGTCTCTGTCCTTTCGGTTTCTTTACAAAATTCTTTAGGTGCCCTCTCTTTATCAACCTCTCAATTTCTGCAATCAACTGGAAACAGTTGTTGGTGTCGTGACCATGAGTTCGGTGGAACTGACAATATTTGTCAGGATTTCGCTGGTCGGCTTCCGATTTCAGGGGCTTGGGCCATTGCAAGAATTCTTTATCCTGGACAGCTACGAGCACTTCGGCTCTAGAGGCATTAAGTGGGGTCGGCTTCTCCGGAACCCATGAAGGGAGTGGCCTTTGTTCTGAGGACCGAGGGGGAAAAGGTCTTTGGTCCCTTCGCTCCCAAGGCTGTTTGTAAGGCTCAGACCTTTTGCCATGTCTTTTCATGCTTCTCCGGCCTTCTTTCCTCCGGGGCTTTCTCCTTGCCTGTCGTTCCCTTGGCAAATCGGCTTGTCACCAGAGTGTCATCCTGTCTTATATACTTCTCAGCCCTCTTCATTAGCTCGGCCAGTGAGGTCGGAGGCTTCCTGCTTAATGAACCGAAAAACTCGACGGAGGTCGTCCCCTTCTGCATGGCCTCCATCGCCCTTCCTTCATCAAGCTCGGGAATCTGCAGGGCTTCTGTATTGAAACGAGCTACGTACTCTCTAAGCGATTCCTCCCGTCTCTGCCTTACTGTTTCCAGATAGCTCGTCTTCCTATCCGCTGGCACCCCGACGATGAACCGGCTTATGAAACGAGTGGCCAGCTCTCCAAAACTCCCAATGCTTCCAGTCTCCAGGCTGTTGAACCACGCTCGCGCTGGCCCTGAAAGTGTCGTTGGGAATACCTTGCACATCAAGGCATCCGATAAAGTTTGCAATTCCATGAAGGTCTTGTAATTCATGACGTGCTCCCTTGGGTTACCAGCTCCGTCGTAGGCTGCCATTGATGGCATCATAAACTTCTTAGGGACAGTTTCCTGCTGCACCCACTTCGAGAAAGGCGAAGAAGTGGGCAGGAAGGTTTGGCTTTGATCTTTCTTTCCCAGCTCGACCAAAAGCTGCTCTCTCAACTTCTGCAGTTTTTGGTCCACATCTCCATCTTTCGGCCTGGGCTTTTTCTCCAGGCGATATTCCTCTTCCTCTGCTTCACTCCTGGTCCACCTGGTTGTCCCGGCGGAATAGTTGTCAGCCTCCTCATTTTCTATCATCTCCCTCGCCCTTCTTCCGTGGACTCGGGCCTCCGGCTCTTCCTCTTCTTCGGCTCTTCTCTCCCTTTCCCCGGCACCGCGGCTGCTGGTTTGAAGGCGATCAGGGGTAGGTTGGGGCTCATTGGTTTGGGGTTCTTCTACCACTGGGAGTGTATTTATCGGGGTGCTGAGGCCCCTTTGTTGCATTATCTGCCCCAACCAGTGGGCGGTATTCTGTAGTTGGAGGGCCATGGTTTGAAGGTCCTGGTTGGATAAGGTAGCGGTGGGAGCATTCCCTGCCAAACTTGGCGAGGGATTGAGAGGAATGGGTGTTTGGTTGTTTAGTGTTGTAGGGCTAGAAAAGGAGAACTGCTGCCCCTCTTGGGCAGAGCTTAGGTCATTTGGGGTGTTAAGGTTGTTTTCGTTGTGATTAGCCATCGTGGATCTCAGTGGGTTTTGTTAAGAGTGGAACTCTGGTGATGAAAAAGATCTCCTTCATTCCCACAGACGGCGCCAATTGATGTTCTGAGATCCAGAGAAATAGGGTTTTTACAATGGGCTCTGTAAAACTTAGAAAAAGCTTAAACTTAGAAGAGAATATTTCTCCTTTTATAGGTTTCCTTTTGTCTGCTAGTGACGTGCCAATAGAACGAGTATCAGTAGACCACATGTCCCTGCCACGCTGATACGGACGTACGAGGGAATCAAATGCCCCATGCGTAACGGCCTCTGATTCTCTCAGGGCGCGGGTAGGCGGGTCTGCAAGATGGATGGATGGATCCTCTTTTGGGTTCTGGGCTGGACCGGAGAGTGGGGACAAAGCAGGGCCTAAATGGGATCAACCCAAGGTGCAGAGAAGACGTGGCCGGGCTAGTGGAGAGAGCCAGATAAACCCGGTCGTGAGGCTTAGTGGACTGGACCCAGCTGGCGTGAGTGGCTTGAGGATCTCTAAGCAATGGGCTATTTTCATGGGACTGGCCCTAGACGGGGATGAGGTGAACTCAGAGGTCATCACATATTAATTTAAAAATATGATTCCTTACTTAGAGAGAAACAAAATCTCTCATTTATCCATTTTTTTTAAAGGAAAAAAATCTAAAATTTACTTCACCAATACCAGCAAATTCATTTTTTAACTTCATTATATATATATATATGTGTGTGTGTGTCCCATTTCAAAAAAAAAATATTTGTATGTTTTAATTTTTAATGTTAATGATAATTAGTTTAAAAAGTGACAAGTAACGATTAATGAAAATATCTAATAATTTAGTAATAGAATTGATGTTGTAGATATTAGAATGATGACGTAGTCGAAATAAAATAATGTTGTGAGTGGCTAGACCTGCGAAGGAGAGAACATGAGGTGGCCTCTGATGTTCATGTCAGTATACTGAAAAAGAGAGTGAATGCAATGAATTGCTTAGAGTTTTTGTGTAAGAAATAGCGTACATTTACCTATGTGATCCTCCTCCTTTTATACTGTAGGAAGATGGAGATAAATAGAGTATTTTTTTAATAATCTGGTGATGATGTGTGTAACGACCCGAAAATCGGACCGCTACCGGCGCTAGGATCCAGATCGGCATAAGGCCGCCGGGACCCGTAGCAAGCCTGACATACATCCTGTAAACCTGTTTAATTCCATACATGATCAACAGCATACATAAAAATTTGAACTTTTCTTTTCTTTTACCAAGCTCAACCTGTGCATGCACATAAGCATATACATAAACATAAACATAAACCTCACACTGGAGCTCTAACCAAATGCTCCAATGGGGTATCTCATCATACACAAGCTTGGTGGAACATAAACATCATAAAACATAGATCATGTTCACAAAAGGGATTACTGAACAACTCGGTCAAGCACAACTTCTAAACCTCAATCTCAAAAACAACATTTACAATGACATAACTATTCATAACTTTACATCATTTTACAATTTATCATGTCCACATTCTAGCTATTACATACACAAGACTTCATTCATCTCGACTTCTCTGTCTAGCCCGTACCTGCAACCCTGGGGGATTAGGGAAAAGGGGTGAGCTACTAGAGCCCAGTGAGCAGAATAATAAAACATTTAAAAATCTCATGCTCTCATGTAATGCAACACATCACAACAAGTCACATCAAGGATGGTATTGTCACCAATAGTCCACTACATTCCAAAGTGTCGGGACGTAGAATGGGTCAACCGGTCTTTCTCTTAAACATAACATAACATAACATTCCAAGGTGCCAGGACGTAGAATGGGTCAACCGGTCTTTCTCTTACATAGTGCCGGGACGTAGAATGGGTCAACCGGACTTCCATACCATATCATGCCGTATCATCATCATATTATATCATATGAGGACTAAAGGATCATCCAATAACCAATCCGCATCAACATCATAAAATGCAATGCAAAATATTCGTGAATTCTAATGCAAACAACCTAAATCATCACATGGCATTCATGATGCATGAACATGCTCAAAACTTTATAATTTATTCGCTTTAAAACGTAAAGGTTTATTCTACTCACCTCAGCTAGCTATGACAATGACTGAAGCAGCTGACTCACTGCTAGGGTCCTCGGTTCCTCAGGTCCGAACCTACACAGGTGGACTCAAATGAGGGACCAAACATACTAGAACGTGACTCTAAAACATCCCCCAAAAACCCCCTAAAACACCTCAAAACAATCATGCAAAACATGCAAAGGAGGGCTGAACAGGGCACTTTCGGCGGCAGGTTCGGCGGCCGAAAGTCCCTCCAGAGCCGAAAGTCAGGCAGGTTCGGCGGCACCTTCGGCGGCCGAAAGTGCCCTCCAGAGACGAAAGTCTCTTTTCGGGGGCAGGCTTCGGCAGCCGAAAGGCTTGCCTCCCAGGCAAGTTCGGCGGCCGAAAGTCCTTCGGCTGCTGAACCTGGTTTCTGCCAAAAGGGCAGAAACTCGGCTCACACATGCTCCATGCCTCCCAAACTTCCAAACATGTATTTTTCCTATTCTACAACATGCATACTCAAGCATACAAGCTCCTAGGGGCTTTAAACCATCAAGAGCCCCACTACAACACATCAAACAACCCACATTGCTCATAAACATACATAAACCCATAAACATAACAAAAACCTAACATGCATTTCTACCCCATAAATCTTCATAAAACTTGTTTAAAACATACTATAAGCTCTAGATCGGCTCTTACCTCTTGAAGATCGAGAGAGAGACGACCTAAACTTGGAGAACCAAGGAAAGGAGCTCCTGAGTCTTCCAAGCCTCAAAACTTGCTTTAAGCTCAAAAAATCTTCAAAACAAAGTTGCAAACTCATAAAAATCATGAAGAATGGAAGGAAGAGACTCAAAATCGGCGAGGGACGGCGAAGAGCTCACCTTGGCCGAAAATGGGGAGAAAAGCTCACCCGTTTCGGCTAAGGAACCCTTTTATAGGTGGCTGGCCAGGCCACATTCGGGGGCCGAACGTGCCTCCGCATGCATGCCATGTTCGGCGGCCGAACATGAGGTTCGGCGGCCGAACCTGGACTTCCCTCACTTATGCTTTCGGGGGCCTAAAGCACACCCGAAGCGCATGCACGTTCGGCGGCCGAACTTTGAGGTTCGGCGGCCGAACCTGGGTCTTCCTCCAAGATTATTTTCATGCAAAAACTCATTTCTTACTTGATTAAAACCATAAAATACATTAAAACATTTTATAAAAGCATGGTTTCACCCTTCTAGAGGTTTCCGACATCCGAGATTCCACCGGACGGTAGGAATTCCGATACCGGAGTCTAGCCGGGTATTACATTCTCCCCCCCTTAAGAACATTCGTCCCCGAATGTTCCTCAACTAGCACATACAAGGCACACAACATAACATACATACAAAACACATGAACTCACAAGGAACTAACCTTAGAAAAGATAAGGGTATTGCTGGAGCATGGACTCCCGTGTCTCCCAAGTGCATTCTTCCAGATTGTGGTGGTTCCAAAGGTCTTTCACCATCGGGATTTCCTTGTTCCTCAACTTTCTGATCTGGGTGTCTAAGATCCGTACTGGCTGCTCAACATAGGTGAGATCTTCTTAGATCTCCACATCAGGCTCACTAAGAACCTTGCCCGGATCTGACACAAACTTCCTTAACATTGAAATATGGAAAACCGGATGGATTCTTTCCATTGAAGCAGGTAAATCCAGCTTGTACGACACATTCCCAATCTTTTGCAAGATTTCAAAGGGTCCGATGTATCGTGGGGCTAGTTTACCTTTCTTCCTAAAGCGAACCACTCCTTTCATAGGAGACACCTTAAGCAATACCAGATCTCCCTCCTGAAACTCTACTTGCCTTCTGCGGATATCTGCATAACTCTTCTGTCTGCTTGCAGTAGTCTTGATCCTTTCTCTGATTATGGGTACCACCCTGCTGGTGATCTCTACTAGCTCAGGCCCTGCCAAGGCCTTTTCTCCAACCTCTTCCCAGCAAACAGGTGATCTGCACTTCCTCCCATACAAAGCTTCATATGGAGCCATCCCGATGCTAGCATGATAGCTGTTATTGTAGGCAAACTCCACCAAAGGTAGATGCTGCCTCCAAGAACCGCCAAAGTCCAGCACACACATTTTGAGCATATCCTCTATTGTCTGAATGGTCCTTTCTGATTGTCCGTCCATCTGTGGATGGAAAGCAGTGCTAAAATCCAACCTGGTACCCATGGCATTCTGCAGACTCCGCCAAAACCTGGAGGTGAACTGGGGTCCTCTATCGGACACTATTGAAACAGGAACCCCATGCAGCCTGACGATCTCATCAACATACACCTGCGCCAATTTATCCACAGAATAGCCACTCTTGATAGGGATGAAGTGAGCAGATTTGGTGAGTCTGTCCACAATCACCCATATGGAGTCCAATCTGTTGGACGTCGCCGGTAACCCCACTACGAAGTCCATAGCTATATTCTCCCATTTCCACTCTGGAATAGGTAGCGGGTTAAGCATTCCAGCTGGCTTCTGATGTTCCAGCTTCACCCTCTGACACACTTCGCAGGCTGACACAAACTGTGCCACTTCTCTCTTCATAGTTGGCCACCAATAAACCTTCTTCAGATCTTGATACATCTTGGTGGCTCCGGGGTGAATGTTGTATCTTGCATTATGAGCCTCTCTCATAATGTCTCCTTTTAGTCCTATGTCGTCTGGTACACACAATCGGCTCTCATAGCGGAGGATCCCCTTGTTGTCGAATCTGAACTCACTATCTTTGCCTGACTGAACAGCCTTGGCAATCTTCACTAATTCTGGGTCCTCATGCTGTTTCTGAGCTACCTGCTCCAGAAACACGGGTGCCACTCTCATCTGAGCAATCAATGCACCTGTACCAGATAACTCCAACTGTAGACCTTCATCAATGAGCTTGTAAAACTCCTTCACCACTGGTCTCCTCTCCACCGCGATGTGGGATAGACTGCCTAGTGATTTTCGGCTTAGGGCGTCTGCCACAACATTCGCCTTACCCGGATGGTACTGAATATTGCAATCATAATCACTCAGCAGCTCTACCCATCTTCTCTGTCTCAATTTCAAATCTCTTTGACTCAGGATGTACTGCAGGCTCATATGATCTATGAAGATCTCACATTTAACCCCATAGAGGTAGTGCCTCCACATCTTGAGTGCAAAGATTACTGCTGCCATCTCCAGGTCATGTGTGGGGTAATTCAACTCATGCTTCTTCAGCTGTCTAGAAGCATAAGCAATCACCCTTTCATTCTTCATTAACACACAACCCAATCCCACTCGGGATGCATCACAGAAAACTGTGAAATCCTCATTGCTAGCTCGCAAAGCTAACACTGGTGCTGACGTTAACCTCTTCTTAAGCTCTTCAAAACTCTCTTCGCACTGGTCAGTCCACACAAACTTCTGATTCTTCCTGGTTAGTCTGGTCAGAGGAGCTGCAATTTTTGAGAAGTCCTGAACGAACCTCCTGTAGTAACCTGCCAAACCCAAGAAACTCCTGATCTTTGTCACTGAAGTGGGTCTAGGCCAGTTAGCCACAGCTTCTACCTTCTTGGGGTCCACCTCTATTCCATTTTCCGACACCACATGCCCCAAGAATGAAATGCTCCTCAGCCAGAACTCACACTTGGAGAACTTGGCATATAAGCCATGTTCACTCAAGGTCTGCAGAACTAACCTCAGATGATGGGCATGCTCCTCTGCATTCCTGGAATACACTAAGATATGATCTATGAAGACAATAACACAGTGATCCAGGTATTGGCTAAACACTCTGTTCATGAGATCCATGAATGCTGCAGGGGCATTGGTTAACCCGAACGGCATTACAAGGAACTCAAAATGCCCATATCTGGTCCTGAAAGCCGTCTTTGGCACATCTTCTTCTCTGATCCTCAGCTGATGATACCCGGACCTCAGATCTATTTTGGAGAAACAACTCGCTCCTGCTAGCTGGTCGAATAGATCATCGATCCTTGGCAAAGGGTACCTGTTCTTGGTAGTGACTTTGTTCAACTGCCTGTAGTCGATACAAAGTCTAAGGGATCCATCCTTCTTTCTCACAAACAAGACTGGAGCACCCCAAGGTGAGGTACTCGGTCGGATGAAACCCTTGTCTACCAGCTCTTGCAACTGCTCTTTCAATTCCTTCAACTTAGCTGGAGCCATCCTGTAGGGAGGGATAGAGATCGGTCGGGTTCCAGGCATCAATTCTATCTCGAGCTCTATCTCCCTAGCAGGTGGTAAACCTGGCAGCTCATCTGGGAAGACGTCTAGAAACTCTCTAACCACTGGCACCGAGGCGGGTTCTCTCACCTGACTGCTAAGCTCTCTTACATGAGCCAAATACCCCTGACATCCCTTCCTAAGCAACCTACGAGCCTGAAGAGCTGATATCAGACCTCTAGGTGTACCCCTCCTGTCTCCCCTGAAGACAACCTCTGACCCATCTTGACCTCTGAACCTGACTACTTTGTTCCTGCAGTCCAAGGTAGCACCATGGGTAGATAACCAGTCCATCCCTAGAATGACGTCAAAATCTGTCAAGTCTAGAACCACAAGGTCGGCGGAAAGGCATCTTCCCTCAACAAAGACTGGACTGCACTGGCAGACTGACTCTGCCACTGATGGATCACACTTGGGTCCATTGACCCAGAGAGGACACTCTAACCCAGAGATCATCAACTCCAACCTCTCGACGGCTCTCGGTGCAACAAAAGAATGAGATGCACCAGGGTCTATCAAGGCATACACATCTGAACAACCAATGACTAAGTTACCTGCCACCACGGTGTTAGATGCATCTGCCTCCTGCTGAGTCATCGTGAAGATCCGTGCTGGAGCTGATGGACCTTCACCTCTGAAACCCGCTGAAGAAGAGGCTGACCCTCTCCCTCTGCCTCTGCCACTGGCCTGAGTCGTGGCTGGAGCTGCTGGCTGCGCTACACTACCTGAAGCTGTCTGCTGGGACTGAGCCATAGGTACTGTCCTAGGACACTCTCGAGCCATGTGTCCCTCTTGCCCGCATCTGAAGCAGGCTGCTGTCCCAGCCCGGCAAACTCCCTTGTGTGGCTTACCACACCTTGCACAAACTGCATTATCCGCACCAGAGCTTGAGCCACTCCCTAGTCCCAGGCTGGACTTGATCTTGTTCCAAAACTTGTTCTTCTTGGGCTTCCTAGTGGTGTTACCCCACTTTCTGCTGCCTGAAGCTGCTGCACTCAAGGATGAGGGGTCTAGCTTTCCCCCACCCGGGGTCTTGGAACCAGAAGACTGTGCCACTGACTGTCTGACTGTCCCCTGAATGATGGCACTGGCCTCCATTTTCCGGGCCATATCCACTATGGCATGGAAGCTCTCCCTATCTGCTGACTGGATCAAGGAGGAATACCTGGAATGAAGCTTCATGATATACCTCCTTGACTTCTTCTGGTCTGAGTTAAGATTTTGCCCTGCAAATGGCAACAGCTCCAAGAATCTGTCTGTGAACTCATCTACACTCATCTCTTCTGTCTGCCTTAACTGCTCAAATTCGATCATCTTCAGCTCCTTTGAACTATCGGGCAAAGCCCATCCTGCAAACTCATTTGCAAACTCTTCCCAAGACATGTTGTCCACCCTCGGGTTTACATAATTCTTAAACCACTCTCGGGCCTTCTTGCACTTAAGTGTGAACCCAGCCATCTGAATGGCTCTATTGTCATCAGCCCCAATCTCATCTGTGATCACCTTAACCCTTTCAAGATACACAAATAGGTCATCCCCTTTTTCATACTGAGGAGCACCCAGCTTCATGTAGTCGGTCATCTTAACCTTGCTCCCACCAGATGAGCTAGGCTTAGGTACTGGGGTTTCTGAAACTGTGGGTTCTGCTGGTGGAGGAGGAGGAGCAGCATCCCCTGGGATAGGGTTTGCTGGATTTGGATGGTAGGGCGGGGGTGGATACATTGGGTATTGTGGGTATGGTGGATAGTAAGGTGGGTATGGCATCTGTGTGGGATAAGGGTTAAAGCTATGGTAATCCGATGTGCCTCCCATCGAATACCCGGGGTTTTATGAGAAGGGTGGATAGTAAGGTGGTTGAACAAATCCCGAGGCTTGAGTGCCTCCTTGGGACTCTCCCATTCCCTCTTCTGACATGCTAACTCCCAGACTGCCATTCCTCTTTTGCTCCACATCCATATCATCCCCCATGTCCTCTGACATTCCTCCCTGAACTGTTCCCCTCACTGATCTGCTTCTACCCAGATCCAAAGACCTTCTGGGGTCCTCTTACTGCTCTTTCTCTGCTGGACCTACTAGACATTGCCCTAGGCAATGCAGGAGGACGGGCGCTCATGCCCTCATCCTCAGGTGGTACTCCAGTCAATCGTGCAGATCGACGAGTTCCTCTCATCCTGTTTTCTAAAAAACAGCACACATCACATAAACATTAGCATCATATGGTTCATGTGGAAACACATGAACCCGCATCACATACATCACATATCATAACATATCATTAATGCACATGCATATAATCATGGCATTTCACATCATCATTCAAGACAGGACTCTTTATCCTATCCTAGTGGACATGATCTTTCCTATTGTGCTTGACCTTCTATAACATCTATGAGCCCGACACTCTAGGTCCGACAACATGAACCTAGGGCTCTGATACCATTCTGTAATGACCCGAAAATCGGACCGCTACCGGCACTAGGATCCAGATCGGCATAAGGCCACCGGGACCCGTAGCAAGCCTGACATACATCCTGTAAACCTGTTTAATCCCATACATGATCAACAGCATACATAAAAATTTGAACTTTTCTTTTCTTTTACCAAGCTCAACCTGTGCATGCACATAAGCATATACATAAATATAAACATAAACCTCACACTGGAGCTCTAACCAAATGCTCCAATGGGGTATCTCATCATACACAAGCTTGGTGGAACATAAACATCATAAAACATAGATCATGTTCACAAAAGGGATTACTGAACAACTCGGTCAAGCACAACTTCTAAACCTCAATCTCAAAAACAACATTTACAATGACATAACTATTCATAACTTTACATCATTTTACAATTTATCATGTCCACATTCTAGCTATTACATACACAAGACTTCATTCATCTCGACTTCTCTGTCTAGCCCGTACCTGCAACCCTGGGGGATTAGGGAAAATGGGTGAGCTACTAGAGCCCAGTGAGCAGAATAATAAAACATTTAAAAATCTCATGCTCTCATGTAATGCAACACATCACAACAAGTCACATCAAGGATGGTATTGTCACCAATAGTCCACTACATTCCAAAGTGCCGGGACGTAGAATGGGTCAACTTGTCTTTCTCTTACATAGTGCCGGGACGTAGAATGGGTCAACCGGACTTCCAAACCATATCATGCCGTATCATCATCATATCATATCATATGAGGACTAAAGGATCATCCAATAACCAATCCGCATCAACATCATAAAATGCAATGCAACATATTCATGAATTCTAATGCAAACAACCTAAATCATCACATGGCATTCATGATGCATGAACATGCTCAAAACTTTATAATTTATTCGCTTTAAAACGTAAAGGTTTATTCTACTCACCTCAGCTAGCTATGACAATGACTGAAGCAGCTGACTCACTGCTGGGGTCCTCGGTTCCTCGGGTCCGAACCTACACAGGTGGACTCAAATGAGGGACCAAACATACTAGAACGTGACTCTAAAACATCCCCCAAAAACCCCCTAAAACACCTCAAAACAATCATGCAAAACATGCAAAGGAAGGCTGAACAGGGCACTTTCGGCGGCAGGTTTGGCAGCCGAAAGTCCCTCTAGAGCCGAAAGTCAGGCAGGTTTGGCGGCACCTTCGGCGGCCGAAAGTGCCCTCCAGAGATGAAAGTCTCTTTTCGGGGGCAGGCTTCGGCAGCCGAAAGGCTTGCCTCCCAGGCAGGTTCGGCGGCCAAAAGTCCTTCGGCTGCCGAACCTGGTTTCTGCCAAAAGGGCAGAAACTCGGCTCACACATGCTCCCATGCCTCCCAAACTTCCAAACATGCATTTTTCCTATTCTACAACATGCATACTCAAGCATACAAGTTCCTAGGGGCTTTAAACCATCAAGAGCCCCACTACAACACATCAAACAACCCACATTGCTCATAAACATACATAAACCCATAAACATAACAAAAACCTAACATGCATTTCTACCCCATAAATCTTCATAAAACTTGTTTAAAACATACTATAAGCTCCAGATCGGCTCTTACCTCTTGAAGATCGAGAGAGAGACGACCTAAACTTGGAGAACCAAGGAAAGGAGCTCCTGAGTCTTCCAAGCCTCAAAACTTGCATTAAGCTCAAAAAATCTTCAAAACAAAGTTGCAAACTCATAAAAATCATGAAGAATGGAAGGAAGAGACTCAAAATCGGCGAGGGACGGCGGAGAGCTCACCTTGGCCGAAAATAGGGAGAAAAGCTCACCCGTTTCGGCTAAGGGACCCTTTTATAGGTGGTCGGCCAGGCCACATTCGGGGGCCGAACGTGCCTCCGCATGCATGCCATGTTCGGCGGCCGAACATGAGGTTCGGCGGCCGAACCTAGACTTCCCTCACTTATGCTTTCGGGGGCCTAAGGCACACCCGAAGCGCATGCACATTCGGCGGCCGAACTTTGAGGTTCGGCGGCCTAACCTGGGTCTTCCTCCAAGATTATTTTCATGCAAAAACTCATTTCTTACTTGATTAAAACCATAAAATACATTAAAACATTTTATAAAAGCATGGTTTCACCCTTCTAGAGGTTTCCGACATCCGAGATTCCACCGGACAGTAGGAATTCCGATACCGGAGTCTAGCCGGGTATTACAGGCTAGCTACTTGGTAAGGGATACTGTAATGGAGATATGCTGGGTTGTGCCTGATAATGACAACTTTGCATCGGGACTCGTCCCATCCAGAGAAGGGCGAGTGTTGATGATAAACCGAGTATTTGAGATGTCAGGGTCTTCCTTTCCTCAGAGCCGAGTTACTTACTTGTCAGCTTCTTGCCACATAGACCTGTTCTATAGTGAAAGCTCATGACTTACTTTGGGGCGATTGTTATGTAGCATCAAAAGTCCCCTACTGGTCTTCGATTCTTTAGGTTCGAAAGTGATGGTTTGTATTTTCGATTTGGGACACGTGGAGCAATTTGGATTGTCTTTGCTATTGGCATCGTTTTGCCTGCCGATGATTGTCTTATTTCTCGAGCTATATATAAAATTTTTTCGGCTATGCCGTTGTATAAGAATCCTCCTTTCTCTTCTTCTATCCTCTATGGGAGAGATGAATGGAGATACTTCCTTTTCTGTTTTTGAGGATAACCAAATCTGCGTGGAGGATAACATCATGGTCTACAAAGAGCAGCTGAATGTGAGTCTCCATGAAGGTGCAAGCATACTGCTTAACTCTGTGTATCGATTAAGGACTGTGATCAGTTCGACTGTAATGACTGTTCAGCGCTACGACCCCCGAGGGGGGTTGGATTGTGCAAGATTGATTCTAAGGGCCAGGCATATGAAAATGGTTGGAGAGATGGTCCTCCTTATCTGATTTTTCTTGGACAGACGATATCATCTCGGAGGATGAGGTCGAGAGGCTGAGGACAACCTCGTCAACCGGGTCTATGCTAATAGGTTTTAGAAAGTTTTGATGTAATGGAGACTTGCTGATGTCCTCTTCCTCCCCTTATAATCTTGTGTAATGAAAATACATATTTTGTATATCTATTCTTAGGTGTTCATTTGCTCCTTTTGTTGCTACCAATGATTTAAATAAGGAGTTACATCTTTACCAAATCATGAATTTGGTGCCCACCATTTTTTGCTCCAAAGAAAGGGAGTTAAAGCACATTTGCTTTGCAGGTTTAACGTATGTCTTAACAAATACAAAATAACTTGTAGATTTTTTGCAAAATAGAATTAATACCTAGGTCCATGGCTTGGCGGACTCCCGCCTTTCTACCATAAAGTGCCTTGAGAAAATTTTACAATAAAAGATTTTTACCCGATCACTTATCTTGATTCTTGGTCATAAGATTCGCCTTATCGACATTAATCTTTAATTGATACTTTCGTGTTTTGGGGATTGGTATACCCACCTCATGGCATAGATGACTTGATTAGTAGGACTAGCGCCTGGATTATAGTATGACAGAATCCATTATTTAGTAAGGTCAACATCCGGATGGTCTGTCGGAACCCACCTTATGACCTGACCTAGCAGAATTCGTCTTATGGCCTTATTTAGTGGGACCAATGCCCGGATGGTCTAGCAGAATCCGACTTGTGACCTAGCTTGGCAGAGCCCACTTTGTGGTCTTGTTTTGTGGGACCAACATACAGATGGTCTAGCGAAATCCGCCTTGTGACCTGGTCTAACAGAACCTGCCTTGTAGCCTCTTCTTGTCTCCCTATTCTTTTTTGAGGAAGGCAATCCATTGTTTCTTGTCACTGAAGAACACAACATATGAAAAAATACCTCGTTAACTTTGTTATTGATAAATTTTTCTCATATTATAGATATACCAAGAATGGGGGAATGACTTAACCATCTAGCTTGGCCAGCTTATATGACCCTGGGCGAATAACTTGCGAGACCCTAAATGATCTTTTTTAGTTTTCGCCTAACTTACTAGACTCGGTGCTACTACTTGTTACATCTATTCTTTTAAGGACTAGATCCCTCACATTAAAAGCATGCGGTATGACCTTACTGTTGAACGTTCTAGATATTTTATTTTTGTAAACCGATGTTCTGATTGAGGCCTTTTCTCGTAGGAATTTGGCTTCATCCAAATTGAATTGCATTTTTTCATAATTCCCTAAAATATCAAGGTGTTGTGTCCTAAAACTGTTTACTTGGATTTCAATGGGTATGAATGCCTCGGTCCCATATACAAGAGAAGGGCATTTCTCCTGTAGTTGTCCTTGGAGTGGTCTTATATTCCTACAGTATGTGAGGTAACTCCTCAAGCCAGTAGTACCTGGCTTGGTCGAGCCTTTTCTTTAGCCCCTGTAGGATAGTCCTATTTGTCACCTCTGTCGTACCATTGATCTGCGGGTGATATGCTGAGTTGAACCTCAAGTCAATTTTCCATTTTTTGCAAAAGTCTTTAAACTTGGAGCTTATGTTCCATTATCAGTGATCCACTATCTTTGGTATTTCGAGTCGAGTAAATATACTTTTTCTGATAAAAGAGATTGCTTGTTGGGTAGTGATAGACTATACCGCCTTAGCTTTTGTCCATTTGCTGAAATTAGGGGTGAGCATTCAGTTGGTTTGGTTCAAAATCAAATCGAACTAAATAAATCAAAAACTGAAATTTTAGTATTTGTGAAAATCGAATCGAACTGACTTTGAAAAAAAAAATTGAATCGAACCGATCTGATTCAATTTAATTCAGTTTGATTTGATCAATTAAGATTTGAATAGACTTTTTATTTTTCACACCTTATTTTTAATATTCTAAAATTTAATTGAAATATTTCTATCTTGATTATGCTCTAATCTCTCCATATTATCAAAAATAATATATTATTATTACTAATCGATTCAATTCCTTTTTTTATTAAAATCGAACCGAACCGAAATAACTAAAATTTTTAAAATTAAAAATCAAATCAAATCGAAATAAATAAAAAATCAAATCGAATTTTTGAATTAATTCAGTTCGGTCAGTTTTTTTTAGGTTGACCGAATACTGCTCATCCTTAGCTGAAATGATCTACTGCCATGATTACGAACTTCCTTGATCTGGATGCTTTAGCGAACAATTCAAGGATGTCTATCCCCCACCGAAAGAAAGGCCAGAGGCTTGCAATGGCTGCTTGCATTTCTCCCGGGATGCTTTGGATATTTGCATGTACTTGGCATCTTCAACACTTCTGAACAAGTTGCTTCGCATCTTGCATTATCATTGGCCAGTAGTACCATTTTCTAAATGCTTTCTGGGCGATTGTCCGAGCTCCTTCATGACTTTTACAATCACCTTCATAGATATCTTTTAGAATTTTCTAGCCTTCCTCTTCTATAACACACCGTAGCCATGACTGTGTCGAGGAGCTCCTGTACAACCAACTATCAATCAATGCATATTTAGAAGACTTCCTTATTACATGTTTGGCTGATAACTCATCGGCTGGAGGATCATCTTGTGTCAAAAAGTCATATATGGGCGTCATCCATGATTCCCCCTCCTCTATGGGAAAAGATTCTTTCACTTTCATCACTAGAGTGTGCAATTTTTTGAACGTAAACAGTTAAGTCAAATGTCATTCACCCATCACCGCCATCTTGGCTAGAAGATCTGCCTCTTTATTGTTGCCTTTGGCCACCTGGCAAAGTTCACAGCTGTCTTGCTTGTCTTTGATCCTCCCCATTAGGGGGCCAAACCTTTTCTTTGTATTTGACAAGGTTCGGTTCTCAGACTTTGAATTGTCCCTAACACTGATTAACAACCAATGGTGAGTCACTAAAAATAATAGATTTTTGTATACTTACTTCCTTGATGATTTTCAGAGCCATTATTACAGCCTCGTACTCGGCTACATTGTTGGTGGCATTAAAGGCGAGCTTTGCCACATACCAAAGCTTTATACCGATTTTAGACTGTAATAGAATCTCGATTCCAGAACTCCCAGACCCACAAGCTTCATATGCCTAAACTTTTCACTCCTTTATGGTTGATTCAGGGGACTCCGAAGGTTCTAACGGCGGAGTCATTTTTTGCGATAAAATCGGCTGGCATCTCAACTTTCATTGCATTTCTTGAAATATACATGATATTATAGGCTGACAATATTACTGCCTAGATGGATAATTTCCCTGACAACTCCGGCCAGTGTAGAATCTTTTGCAAAGGATAATATGTTCTGACTTCTATGGTGTGTGACTCAAAGTATGGTCGTAACTTTGTGGCCGACATTAGAACTCCAAATGCCAACTTTTCGAGAGGAGGATAATTAAGTTCTGCCCCCTAAAACTTGGCTGGTATAATATACTGGGTTTTGCTCCCCATTATTTTCATGAATGAGTACTAAGCAAACTGTTTACTGTATCATAGACAAGTATAGAAACAAAAATTTACCTTCGACAGGCAGGCTTAATAACAGAGGAGATGATAAAAAAGTTTTTAGACTTTTAAATGCCTCTGCACACTCTTTCCCCACTCAAAATTACCTTTGCCTTTTAAGGCTTTGAAGAATGGGAGACACCTTCTGGTTAAGCATGATATGAAATGACTGAGGGCAGTGACCCGCCCATTCAACTTTTTTACTTCATTAATAGTTTTGGGTGCTTCCATATTTTGGATGGGGCTAATCTTCTCAGGGTCTTTGCCTCTATGCCTCTTTTTGAGATTACATACCCTAGAAACTTCCCAGTTTTTATCCTGAAGGTACACTTCTCAAGGTTTAGCTTCATACCCATCTTATCCAATACGTCAAAGACATTCGGAATATTCTCTAGATGGTCTTCCAAGGATCTGCTCTTTACTACTATGTCATCCACGTAAACTTCGACTATTGATCCCACCATGTTTTTAAAGATTCCTGACACTAACTTTTGGTAAGTTGCCCCCATGTTTTCTAGTTTGAAAGGCATTACCTTGTAGCAATAAACTCATTCATCTGTTATGAATGTCGTCTTTTTTAAGTCCTCAATGTCTATCATGATTTAGTAGTAACCTGAAATGGCATTGAGAAAATAAACCACCGTATGACCTGAGGTCGAGTCTATCAACCTATCAATAGATGGCAACGGATAATGATCTTTTGGACATGCTTTATTCAGGTCAGTAAAATCCATACACATTCTCTATTTCCTATTAGCTTTCTTGACCAGGATCGCATTGGCGAGCCATGTGGGATACTGGACTTTCTTTATTAACCCTGTACTCAAAAGCTTATCAACCTCTTCTTTAATCACTTGTTGCCTCTTTGATGCAAACTTTCTTTTCTTTTGTTGGACTAGTTTGACGGTTTTATTAAAGATAACTTATGGGTGATGAGAGCCCGATTCACACCTATTACATTTTTTGGAGACCAAGCGAAATTGGTTACTCAGCTCTTTAGCAACTCTATTAAATAAGTTTTTGTTTCACCGGCTAATGCAGTACTAAATCGTACCTTTTTTTTTCCTTACCTAGTTGGACCTCCTCTACCGAGTCCACTGGCTTTGACTTTATGTGAGACTCCGATTTTTCTAGCAAGTCGATGAACATTATTGCTTTTTCGAGGCTTTGTGTTGTGTGTCTGTGACCTTTTTTGGCTAATCTCGGATTGCCTCGGACCACGGCTATTCCCCTTGGACCTGGTAGTTTAAGACACATAGCACCCATATTAATAATGACACCATGGCAGTTTAAGACTGGGCGATCGAGCATCACATCGTATGCAAATGAGGTGTCTACCACCACAAACTTTGCATACAACTCTCGTCTATATTTTTCATCACCTAATACCAGAGGAAGGTTGATGGCGCTTAGTACTACTATGGCCTTATCTCCTAATCCTATTAACAGATAGGAGACTCTGGTAAGGCTATTTTTATCCAAGCCTAACTTGTTAAAAACGTTTAAGATGAGAAGGTTAATAGAACTACCTGTATCCACCAATACTCACCTTACCTCATACTTATTTAGGAGGATCTTCACAACGAAAGGGTCATTTTGAAAGAACCCAATTGCGTTGTCTGCAGGGTCGAACCTTACCTCTTGCTTGGACCATGGTTCTTATTCAATTGACAGGACGTCTTTTATTACACGCTTATTTTTCCCTTTGCCCTTATCATGTCCACCTGTAATGATATGTACAATCTCGGCCATTTCAAGAGATAGGGAGGAGAGATTTTTTTTTTAGGAGAGATTTCTTTTTCAGAGAGAAAAGGAACAAAAGACCGATGTTAGTTCAAATGAACAGAGAGAATTCAATGGATTCCTTAGCAATAGAACCAAATGATGTTGTAAAGATTAGATTAATGACGTGGCCGAATGGAGCTACGTTGTAATTGGCTAGATTTGTGAAGAAGAGAATGTGAGGTGGTGGGCACTCACGACAATCACTCTGACGCTCAAGTTAGTACACTAAAGAAGAGAGTGAATGCAATGAATTGCTTAGAGTTTTTGTATTAGAGAAATAGCGTACCCTTGTCTCTGTGATCCTCCTCCTTTTATACAGTAAGAAAGTAGAGATAAATAGAGTATTTCTTGATAATACAGCGATGAAGGGGTTGTCTCTGTGATCCTCCTCCTTTTATACGATAAGAAAGTAGAGATAAATAGAGTATTTCTTGATAATACACGATAGAGTATAATTAGACCATTTTATCATGATGTTATTGATGTTAATTTATACTTTTTTTGCCTAATTTTGTGATTTTGATCTTATTCTGCAGAAAATAGTGTAAAGAGATAATTTGGTGAAAATGCCCCTAAAACTGCCTAAAATGGAGCAAATGAGAGCAAGCATGCTAAGTGCAACTTGAAAGGAGTCAAATAAGGAAAGTAATTTGAAATTCAAATTTCAAATCCTTAAGAGAATTCAAAATTCAAATTCAAGATTCAGCTCATTAAGGAAAGTGCTAAATAATGAAAGTGCAGTCTGCAGAGCAGTTTGAAATTCAAGATCTTTAAAAATCTTTTTCCTTATTAAAGAAGCCAAATATTTAGAAGATGCACATTCAAATTTGAAATCCAAATTCAGCTTGTCAAAGAAGCCAAAGAAGTCACACATGCCACCTCAAGTCTTGCACATTCAAAATTCAAAATTCAAAAGAGAGGCTCTACCTCATCAATGCAAGATATGGGCGGCATGGGCAGCAGTTGGGCATCCAAGAATTCAACTTGGACAGCAAGTAAGGACCTAGGGCAACACTTTCAACTATAAAAAGACACATAAGGAGCCTCCCCATACTTTTTCTACTCTCCCTTGGATACACCTACGGGATTGCAAGTGGCACCATCTCTTCTTCTTCCTTTCTTTATTTTGTGGTTTTGGTTCAGCCATGAGTGGCTGAAACCTTTTATTCTAGTTGAGGATTAGGTGATACTTTGGTTGTTTTATGGATTGTGAGATCTGAACATAAGTTGTTTATCTTTTGGTTATTCAATATTTGTGCAATTTCATGCTTGATTCCATTATTGCTTTGTTATTATGATCAATGTGGCCACTTGATTCTTGATTGCAAGGTAATATATTGCTAGTTTGAATAATTTTGAGTCCGTAATTGTTTGGATTGTTTAAATACAAGAACACTTGGTGTAAAAACTAAGGAAGTTGCATAATCTAGTGATATCCCCATGCGTTTGGGTAGCTAAAATTAGATCTCTCTATTTCTTAATGCAATTGACAGTTGTTTTGATGCCTAAGGTCCAAGGACGTTCCTTAGCAACTTATTGATTAGTGATTAATTAGAGGATGTTCCCTAATTGGTTTATGATTAAGGAGAGACATGGTGGTGAGAAGCGTCTTCCATCTCCATAACTAATCTATTGAATCTGTCAAGGGAAACTAAGTGTCAATGATCAATCCTAACAGCTGAAATGGATCCAATTCTTCAACTAGATATTTCTCATTATTGATTTCTCTTTATTTTTACTATTCGCTTTCTTTTATTGCTTTCAGCGTTAGATCAGTTCAATCAATCTCAAAACCCCCCTTTTTACTTTTATTGCACTTTATTTTTATTTTGCTTTCAGTTTCTTTGCTTTCAGTTTCTTTGCTTTCAGTTAATTCTCCTGGTCTTGACAAGGAAGATAGGTAAGTTTTCAATTCCCTGTGGATTCGATCCTTTCACCACTATCTGCAGTAGTAATATTGTTGATAACTGAAAAGGTTATTTTTAATCGGCTTCGACAACCGACTGTCAATATAGCGATGATGGGGTTATCTCTGTGATCCTCCTCCTTTTATACTGTAAGAAAGTAGAGATAAATAGAATATTTCTTGATAATACATCGATGATGGGGTTAGCTGCTTGGTAAGGAATATCGCCAATAGATGGTAGGTGATCCCACAATTACAGGCGTAATGGGATAAGTTGGGCTATACTAGATAACAGTAACTTTATATTGGGACTTGTCCCATCTAGGGGAGGGCGAGTCTTGATAATAAACTAAGTGTTTGAGTTGTCCGGATCTTCCTTTTCTCGGGACCGCGTTACTTACTTATAAGCTTTTTATCACGTGGATTTATTCTGTGGTGACAGCTCATAATTTATTTTGGAGCGATTGTTATGTAGCATCTGAAATCATTTTCAAAATTGAGCAAACCGTTTCCTTCGTCGTAGATAAGCATAGAACAAAAATTTGCCTTCCACGGGCGGGCTTATCAGCGGAGAGGATGATAAGAAGGTTTTTAGATTTTCAAATGTCTCTACACACTCTTCTCCTCATTCAAACTTGTCTTTGCCTTTCAAAACTTTAAAGAATAGGAGGCATCTTTTGGCTGAGCATGATATAAAACATCCCAAGGCGGTGACTCGCTCATTCAGCCTTTGTACCTCATTAGGTTTTGGGTGCTTCCATTTTTTGAACGGTGTTGATCTTCTCAGGGTTTATCTCTATACCTCTTTCCAAGATTATATATCCTAAAAACTTCTCAGCTTTTACTTTGAAGGTACACTTCTCAGGTTTCAACTTCATACCTGCCTTGTTTAAGACATCAAAAACTTTTCGGATATCTTCTGGATGTTCCTCTAAGGATCGACTCTTTACTACCATGTCATCCACAAACACCTTAATTGTTGAACCCACTATTTGCTTGAAGATTCCTGATACTAGCCTTTGGTATGTCGCCCCTGTATTTTTCAATCCGAAAGGCATTACTTTATAGCAGTAAAATCCTTCATCTGTTATGAACGCCTGCATCCTCAGTATCCATCATGATCTGGTGGTATCCTGAAATGGTATTCATAAAGGAAACCATTGCATGTCCTAAGGTAGAGTATACTAATCTATCAATAGCTGGTAATAGATAATGATCTTTTGGACATGTTTTATTTAGGTCAATGAAATTTACACACATCCTCCAATTCCCATTAGCTTTCTTTACTAGGATCGCATTGGCCAACCATGTGGGATATTAGACTTCCTTTATCAATCCTGCACTTAGAAATTTGACAATCTCTTCTTTCATCACCTGTTGTCTTTCTAGTGCGAACTTTCTTTTCTTTTGCTGGACTGGTTTGACAATCTCATAAATGGATAACTTATGAGTGATGAGAGCTAGATCCACCCCTATTTCATCTTTCGGAGACCAGACAAAAGTGGTTATTCTGCTCTTCAACAGTTCTATTAAACAGACCTTTGTTTCCCTAGATAAAGCAGTGCTAAACCGCACCTTTTGCTCCTTCCCTATTTGGACCTCCTCTACTGGATCTGCAGGTTTTGGCTTTATGTGAGATTTTGGCTTCTCCAGCAAGTCAATGGACATGGTTGCTTTTTTTAGGCTTTTTGCAGGGAATCCATAATCTTCTTTGTCTCGGACTACCTCGGACCACTACTATTCCCCCGGAAGTTGGAAGCTTAAGACACATAGCACCCATGTTAATAACAATATTGTGGAAGTTCAGGATCGGATGGCCAAGTATCACGTTGTATGCAAATGGGATGTCCACCATCGCAAACTCTACATACAACTCTCGCCTATACTTTTCATTCCCGAGTACTAGGGGAAGTTTGATGGTGCCCAGTACTGCTTGGTCTTGTCTCCTAACCCTACTAAAGAATAGGAGACCCTAACAAGGCTATTTTTATCCAAACCTGACTTGTTAAAAACATTTAAGATAAGAAGGTTAACAGAACTACCTGTATCCACCAGTACTCTCCTTATCTCATATCGGTTTAAAAGGATCTTAACGATCAGTGAGTCGTTTGGGAAAAACCTGGTTGTCTTGTCAGTGGGACTGAATCTTACCTCTTGCTTAGTCCACGGTTCTTGACAGACAGATAGGACATCCTTTACTACCCGCTTATTTTTTCTTTATTTTTATTGGGTCTTCCGGTGCTGACATGTATCATTTCGGCCATTTCCAATAGTAGAGGAGAGAAGTTCCTTCTTTAGAGGGGAAAAAAAGAGAAACAAGAGCCTATCGTAAGCCTAAATGATAAGGGAGAAACCAATGGGTTTCCAGCAACGAAACCAAATGATGTTGCGAAGATTAGATTGATGACGTGACTGGATGGAGATGAACTATGATTGGAGAGAACCTGCAAGGGAGAGATTGTAAGGTGGTGGTGGGTGCCCACGGCAGCCACTCTAATGCTCAAGTCAGTATGACGAAGAAGAGAATACCATGAATTGTTTAAAGTTCTTGAATGAAAGAATATTGTACCTTTGTGTATGTGATCATTTTCCTTTTATACTGTAAGGGATAGAGATGAATATAGTGTTTTCTGAAAATCCGGCGATGATGTGATCGGTTGCCCGATACGGGTCATCGCCAGCTAAGGTGTTGGTGATCCTGCAATTACAGGTGAAATGGAAATGTACTTTGATAACGATAACTTCATGCTAAGACCAGTCTTATGATATTTTCAGTCTCATCTAATCATTGGATAACCTGAACAGAGTCAACTCAGACTCCAACGTCGAAAGATCACCGATCTCATTCTAGTTCCACCAACAACCAACATATATCATTAATAACCAACACAAAACTAAAATAATAAGAAATCTCAACAAAAGATACGAAAATAAAGAAACAAAATAAAACTACATCGTATCTATTGAACCCACTCTACCTAAGGGCGGAAAAGGCCGATCACAGAATAAAAAATCTTAAATGCTCGTTGTCTCCTATCGCTCTTTTCTTCTTTTTTTTTATTTTTTTATTTTCAATGTTTTTATTATTTTATTAAAATAATTAATATTTTTTAACTTTTATAAAAAAATAAAGCGGATAAAAATTAGAGGCAGTGAAATTAATATTCTAGATAAATAAAAGAACATATAAGTATATAAAGAAAAAATAATTTATATAAATAATAAATGATTTTTTTTTTATTTTGAATTATCAAAAAAAATTTTGGGCAATATTATTCTTCCAAGAATTGACCAGATAATTGATTGTTAAAGAATTTAAATCATCAAATATAGATAGAAGAATAGAGTATTGGATCATATTTTATTTATAAAGAAAAGAATCATTATCTTTAGTTAAATATCCAACATTTCCAACTAAAAAGAGTTAATGATTTATATTGTATTTTTAACTGTCAAAGTATTAATCAATGGAAAAAGAAGAATAAAAAGAAAAAGGGAGAGAGAGCTCAATGCAAATTTCTTCCATAAATAAAAATTAATTTCCTTTCAAATAAATATAAATTAACAATCTGCTGAATTAGCTAATTAATTTCCTTTCAAATAAAAAAGGAGCTAATTAGTTTGCTGAATTAGCTAATTTTCTTCCATAAATAAAAATTAACTATCTGTTTTGAACTTCAAAAATTTATAGAACCTCATAAATTTCCCAAGTGAAATTGTGAGTATGTTTAGACATTGTACTTAGGTTGAGTATTCGGTTGGTTCGGTTTAAAATCGAATCGAACTGAATAAATCAAAAACCAAAATTTTAGTATTTATAAAAATCGAACTGAATCGATTTTGGTCAGAAATCGAATCAAACCGAACCGGTCTGATTCAGTTCGATTCGGTTCGATTTGATCGGTTTCAATTTTTAATAAATTTTTTTATTTTTTACACGAAAATAACATATTATTATCATTAATCAGTTCGGTTCGATTTTTTTATTTTTTCTAATCAAAATTGAACCGAACCGAAATAACCGAATCGAATTAAATAAAAAATCAAATCAAATTTTAAAATTAATTCGATTCAATCGATTTTTTCGATTTAAACCACTGTTAACCCCAAATTGCACCATTTTGCCTTGGGCTATTAATATTACACAACTCCGAAGAGAATGTCAACCTAAGGCAGCACGAATGATATTCAAAATAAATTCTTCTTGTTTATGTTGATGCTCAATAAAGTAAAAGAATTTTTTTTATATTATATTTAAATAATTTATTAAATAATTTTTAAAATTTAAAATTTAATTAAAAAATTTTCTATCTTAAAATTTAATAATATTATTAATTTATATAATAAAAGTGAGAAATTAATAATAATAATAATAATAGTGTAAAATTAACCATAGTAATATTAAAATTAACAGGAGTGATCTTTTAATTAAAATTTTAAAATAATTAATATTATTTAATATTATTTTTAAAATTATAAAAATTAATTAATTAATTTTACTATATAATATAGAAATTAAATAATAAATTTTTTAAAAGTAAAATTTTTGGTGAATCCGTCTCATGCTTTTGATTATTATATATAAGTTTATCAATCTAAAAAATTCAAACGTTCTTGGTCTTAATTTTAAACTATTAAATCAAACATTTAAGATTTATCATTATTTTATTTATAAATTTAAATTAATTTTAACCAAAATTTAAAAATAACACAGGTATTTTACGGGATTTTTTATTATTTTTTAATTAATTATATTTTTAATTTTTTAGATGAAATAATTTAAAAATTTTTATAATTTCACATTTATATCTAATTTTTTTACTTATTAAACAAAATAAATCTAATATTTTTACGAATTTATATTTATATTCTTGAAAAGTAGAAATATAATTATTAAAACACATAAAAAATCAACGATACCATTTTTTATCAAGGCATCGGCAAAGAAAAAAATTAAATTGATTAACAGTTTTCTTTAAGTTCTAATTGTATAAAATTTAAATAAATAGAGTGATAGTAAAAAAAAGTAATAGGAGGTTAATTTAAAGGAAAAATAATTATTTATCTTACAATTATTTATTCTTTTAACTGTTTTTTGATAAATTAATTTTTTTTACTCATTATTTTTATTTTTATTGCTATTCATAATTCTGTTTTTATCGTTATAAAAACTGCGAAAAAGACTACTAATCAATTTAATTTTTTTTATTCATCAGTGCTTTAATTAAAGATACAATCACTGATTTTTTAAGTATCTTAATAATTATTTTTACAACCATTAACCTTAGAAAGACAAATTAAAAAGTCCAACATATAAATGTAAGTTTTTTAAAAATTTAAATTATTTTATTCAATAAATTAAAAAAGTTAAGATATAAATGTGAATTTATAATATTTAAATTATTTTAACTAATAAGTAAAAAATATAAATTAAAAATAATAAAAATATTAAATAAAATGACAAGATGGCCGTATTAAACTTTGATGAAAATTAATTTAAATTTATAAATAAAATTATAATAAATTTTAAAAATTTAATTTAATTATTTAAAATTAAAAGTTTAGAATATAAGCTTAAAACTTTTAAATTTTTTGAGTTAACTGACCTTCTATGTATTTTCTTATCGGTTGGAGCAGTGTGGGTCCATTTTGGAAGATGAAGGAATTATTATTATTATTTAATGTTTACCAGTAGTTTCAAAAAACCACGACGCAATTTTACCTTTGTTTTGCATTCACTTTCTATGATATTTTTAAAAAATATCTACCTCCTTTAAAGAAAATATTATTTTAACATATTAAAAATTATTTTATTATTTTAATATTTTAATAATAATATCAAACAGATTGATGTATAAATTTTATGCTACTCAGTACTCACAACCTCACTATAACATATTTAGAATAATTTAATTAAGGGAAAATTACTTTGTAGTCCCTGAGGTTTAACGTAATTAACACTTCTGTCCCTCTATTTTGGCGACTCAACACTTAAGTCCCTCACTTTCTTTTCTGTCCAACTTCGTAGTCCTTCCGTCCAAAATAGCCGTTTGGGACACGTGAATTGACAAAATTAACTTTCTTCTTCTTCTTCTTCCTCCTTTTTCTGCAACTTCTTCTTCTTTCTTCTTCTTCTTCTTCTTCTTCTTCTTTCTTCTTCCTTCTTCTTCTTCTTCTTTCTTCTTCTTCTTCTTCTTCTTCTTCTTCCTACTCTTTCTACAGCAGCTTCTTCTTCTTCTTCTTCTTCTTCTTCTTCTTCTTCTTCTTCTTCTTCTTCTTCTTCTTCTTCTTCCTACTCTTTCTGCAGCAGCTTCTTCTTCTTCTTTCTTCTTCTTCTTCTTCTTCTTCTTCTTCTTCTTCTTCAACTGGAGAGAGAAAGCATGAAAGAGAAAAAAAAAAGGAATTTCACATTAAGAGAAGGGTATTTCTGAAAAAAATTATCACCTCTCACTTTTGACTCTTTGACCAAACGATTTAAATGGACGGAAGGACTACGAATTTGGACGGAAGAGAAAGTGAGGGACTTAAGTGTTGGGTCGCCAAAATAGAGGGACATAAGTGTTAATTACGTTAAACGTCAGGGTCTAAAAAGTAAATTTCCCTTTAATTAATTATAAATATAGTGTCTTTGCTTAAAAAAAATATAGTGTCTTTATGATGTTAAAATTAAAAAGAAAAAGAAGCTAAGTTTAAATTAAAATCTCAAAATCAAAATCTTATTCAGTAATAGTCAGCTTCTGAATGTAAATTTAAAATAGGAAAGATTTTGCTAAAAATGAAAAAATATAAAATTAATACCATATGTTATTCTAGTAGTTAATGCTAACCATAATCCGCAACTAAATCAGCTTTCCACCCATCTACTTCCCCAACTTATAATATTTTCAAAAATCTTAAGACACTACCACTTGGAAGATTCCAAATTTCTTGCTTTATTTTTTTTTTTCATTTTTAATTCACCAACTTACCCTTATTCATTTACTTAATTATTTAAAAGGTTATTGATGTTTTGAAATTTAGAATATGGATTACAGTATTAAAATAAGTTTAGTTTGAAAAAATTATATCTCCCTCTTTTATTTATTTTTCTTTTATTTTTTTATTTTTTTTATTTTCTAGTGATGTATAATCACTCCTGCTATCGTATTATCTATCTCTGTAATTCAGACTTGTACGTACGAACGTTTCAGCATAGCTCTCTTGTCAGGCGGTCATTTAATTCCGAACGTTTCAGCATAGCTCTCTTGTCAGGCGGTCATTTAATTCCTGCGACGCGCATACTGATAGGATTGCAAGGTGACTAAACTTGCTCTCCTACTTTTTATCATGTCACCGGACTAGACTATTTTTTGATAAATTTGCGCGTGTAGTCAATCCGGCCGACTTCACATCACCGGACTAGAGCGCGCGATATTGAGCTAGTTTATTTAATAGCGGTCTGATGGGTTTTAGGTCTGTGTTCTCCTCCAGAATCTGGACTCACCCTAGAGCATGGGAAATCCAGCAATTATTAGTTATTATCAAGTCTTTAAATTAAAAAAAAAAAAAACATTAATCCATCTCATCTCAAAATCATTTAATTAAAATATATTTATTTTTATAAAAGCTAATCTAACAGTCATTTTATAAGAAAAAAATTATTAGTTATATTGAATATTTATATTATTTAACTATTTATAATTTTAAATATACATATTATTTAATTTTTATAATTTTAAATATTTATATTATTTAGTTTTTTTAATTAAGAATAAAATAAATTAACTAAATTTTTTTGAATTCAATTTTGTAAAATAAAAATAAATTAAATTAAACGAAATTAAGATAAGAATAGTGAATTTTTTAAAAATATAATTTATAAGAATTTTTCTTATTTATTTCTTAATTTTCACCAATTAGGATATGCCTTGCATACATCAATCTCTCAATTGGCCTACACTTTTACCAAAGATCAAAAAACAACTACTCAACTATTTTCTTATTGTTTTTTAAATTTATTAGAGTGTTTTTCTTAACATATGTACAATACTAATAATTCCATACAGTCTGTTTTTTCATTTAATGTTGCCATTAAAAATTATAATTTTTTATAATTTTAAAAAATATATTTATTTAGAAATTGTAATAGTTATAAAAATTGTTATATGCATTTTACCTTTTATCTATTATATTCTATATTATAAATGAGTAAACAAAGATATGGTGAATAAATAATGAATTCAAGCATAATCAAATCATGATTTGATAATATGCACTTTAAAATTCAATTCAATGGAAAAACTTGATATTAATTAAATTTTATTTTTTTTTAAATGGGGATTGGGGATTGGAGATTGGGGAGTAGAATTTGAGATCTCTCATATTTATTCAGCACTTACTATCAGATTAAATCTATGAGTGCTAATTAAATTCTATTTTGAAATTTAAATTTTATTTTATGAAAATTTTTTTAAAAAATTTTAAAACTCCCAATTTCCTCTATTTTGATTGTATATTAAATTTAAGTGGAGTTAAGCATTAACTCAAATAGTAAATTATTAATCCCATTTTAAAAAAAATATTTAATAATATATATTTTTTAAAAAAGTATTAAAAAATTAATGATTAAAATTAAACTTGCAAATAATTCTAATTAAAAATTGTAATAATTAAATTTAATTGAATTATATTAAAAATTAAGTCTACTTAAAATAATTTTTTCCGGGGTGTTGGATGCTCATGATTCTTCTTTAATTGAAATAATAAAAATGAAATGATTTATTATTATTTTTAAATCAAATCAATTTTTTTTAAAGCAAAACTACTTATTATATTAATAAAATTTTATAAAATATAGAGGAATATCATCCCAAATAGAGAGGATTATACTTAATTGATTTTTTAACCAAAGTATAAGTAGTTAGAGTAACATTATAACTTTTGCCAAATAAGGAGAATTGCCTATTATGTACTACTAAATTAGTGTTTTCAAAATTGTTAGTTAATGTTAATCCTGTCACAAATTCCGGCAGAGCAGAATTATCGAAATTATGCAGTCACAGGCTTGTCGGTCTCTGATTCTGACGAATAAGTGCTATGAGGAAATCACCCTAATCAAACTTGATATCTTCTTTCTTCAACCTCATCTGCAAGTAATAGAAAATCTCCATATGACCCAGTTTCCCACATAGATAACAAAAAATAGTCAGATTTTCATATTTAAAATTTTACAGTAAACACATCTCCAATAAACTTCTTCCACCGTTTCAAAGGTTGCCGAATGTCCAAATAAACTTTTACTCTTATATGATTCGGCGACATAGCTGAAACATTTTTCATATCAAACTCTTTATAGTGACCAAAAAAATCTCCAACCAATTTAGCCAACGTCTCGTTATAATAATCAAAAGGGAGGTTTTTAATCATAATTCAAAAATTAGAATGAGTTAGAGGGATATAAAGAGAATTTTTATTATCTTGTATCTCTTTCCAAACAAGCAGTAATTGATTGTACAACCTAATGCCTCTATTCCCTATATTTTTAAAATTAAAATTATTAAAAAATCAAAAATTGATTGGATTGTATATGAGAAATATTTTCAATATACGAAAATCATAAATAACAATTGGTATATCTCTGAAATTTTTAATAAGAATAATTTAAATTAAATTTAGATTTAAGGAAGAGAAAAAGGCGAGAGTATCGAATCACAAAGAGATTACAGGGAGAAACTTGCGTGAAAAGTAATTTTTAAATTAAATTAAATTTAATATTTAAAAATAGAAAATAAATTAAATAATTAAATATAAATTAATAAATTTAGTCTCCATTTATTTTATAAAAAATAATCTATATTTAAAAAATATTTTTTAAAAATAATTTATTATTTATCATTTGATTGCAATATTAAAAAAGACTATCAATAAATTTAAGAATAAAAATTTTAAATTTATTAATCAATTCAGTAAAAAAAGTTACTAAATTTTTTTAATCAAAAAATAATTTATATTAATTAATTTTTTAAATATAGTAAACATAAAAGTATAATTTTTTCTTAAAGTATCCTTCTATAAATCAAACACATTCTTAAAATATATTAATTTCGATTGGATGGGATTATGAATAACTGAAACTATTGGACACCGAGTAGCAGTAGTAATTTGGTTCTAACTCATAAAGTATATCAAGATCCAAAAATCTACACATGTTTGGGTGGGCTAATTGTAAATAAGAAGAAAATTCAGGGGCATTTGTTATTCAGCTCAGATCATAAAAATATTTACAATAGGCAACCTGTACATCATTTCAAAGAAGAAGACAGCAGCTATTGCTCTCTGCTCTTTGCCATTGAAGGAGAAGAAAATCACAAAAAGAAACCCAAGCCTGTAACCTCAGAGACCTTATCCCTAAGGTATGCTCCAAGTAAAAACCCCTTAAATCACCATTGTACATGATCGTTATTTTTGATTTTGATTTGGGCTTTGTGCTCTTTTTTCTTTTTTAAATCATTTTTTGTTGTGTTGTTCTTGTTGTAGTTGTCTGACTATTGTTTGGTTTAAAATATGAAGTCGAGGTTCATTAATGGTCTGAGTTGATAAAATTTGAGGATATGAGCAAGTGGTTGAATTTATAGAAGTGGATTTTCTTGTTTTGTTTCAATTGTATTTGAGCATTTTTGGGAAGATTGGAGTAAGCTTTAATTCTCTTCCTCATAAAACTGTGGTTAATTTCACTGGGGATTGTTGTTATCTTTGTTTTCAACTATTTAATCCGAAAGGCATGGGTCTCTGGTTTTATTTTTGGATTAGGATTGCCCTTGGAAGTTCATGTCTTATGTTAAATAGTAGATTAATTTGATTTGATTTGTTCTAGAACTCAAGCTGTTAGCCATCACACAAATTTTTTGACCTTTTTAAAAAAAATTATTTATGTATGTGTGAAAAATAGATTTTATGCTAAAGCATCTGGGATTATTATTTTTTTCTTTTTAAATCTTGATTTTTCTTTTCTTCCCTCAAATTCTTTCCCCTGGTTTGCTTGTTGGTTTGCACACTACCTTTTGTTTTCAGCTTTAAAGTACATTTTCCTCATTGTACTCGGTAGCTTTTTATGCTTTTTTTTGGATGAAGAGTTGAATCAGTGTGTACAGTTCTACCGTTAATTTCTGGATCCATTCTGGAATTTTCTTTCCTTTTGGGCTTGATGCTAGAGCTTCTGATTGTAAGAATGAATTTTTTGGACGGTTGATGATATGAGTCAATTTTGTTTCATTTGCTTAATTGTTTTTCCAATATTATGAATACCTGATTAACAATCGGTTACTACTGTGCTTCAATCTTACACCGCGGTGGTGTGCTTGCAAGTTTCCGCCATTTCATGATGAGTGCTACTAGTGTGGTTGAAGGTGGAAACAAGATAGGGACTTTGTAGTCCTAACTTGTGGTGTTGTTATCATATAATCTTAGAAATTTTTTCTTTCCTGTAGCACATGAAAAATGCTTTTAAATACTTTCTACTAACATGGTAGCCACCTGTTAGTCCTCCCTCCCCTCCAATAATTCTCACATCCAAGAATTTTGCAGAAATGACAAAATCTCAAGTTTATAAACAGAACTACATTTCTTTCAGCATTTTCTACCAATCAAATGAAAGTCAATGATGTATGATATG
Organism: Manihot esculenta; assembly: GCF_001659605.2. Taxonomy (NCBI): domain Eukaryota; kingdom Viridiplantae; phylum Streptophyta; class Magnoliopsida; order Malpighiales; family Euphorbiaceae; genus Manihot; species Manihot esculenta. Next base: position 20,475,595 of record NC_035169.2, on the reverse strand, counting down.
TTAATTTTTCATCATTCTCATCTCTGTCTGTATGTGGATTGACTGACTTTTTGGTTAATTGTTTTAGATGTTTAGAGTGGTTTTTCTTTTCTTTCTTTTTCTTTGGGTTCCGTAGCTTTTGAGTTGAAAAGTCAAAAAGGAAGAGTTATAGATGGAGAACTATGTTTTCCTTTTTCTGATTGGCCTTCGTGATTAAATTAATTACTTGCAGTTGATACCTGATAAAATGGCCATATGGCCAGTTTTGAGTTTTGTAATTGTAGCTGATTAGATCTTGCCTAAGCAGCCTGGAAATGGAAATGCCCTCCAAAAAATAAAGGGAGATTTATAATTTAGTCCATGAGTATTGCCATTATTAACAAGTCAGTTCCTGTATTTTCAGAAACCTATTAAAACGTCCTTATCTTTTTTCTCCGTCAACAAAATTGTTTTTCCATTTATTTTTGCCGTTAAAAATATAGCAAAAAACTAAATTAACCCCCCTTCTTTTCCTCCTCCTCTTCCTCCTTCTTCTTTGGTTTTCTTCTTCTTCTTTGATTCTTCTTCGATTTTTTTTATTCTTCTTCTTTAAGGAGGAGGAGATTATTCTTTTTCTTCTGTTTCTTTTTCTTCTTCTTCATCACCATCTTCTTCTTCTCCTTCTCCTTCTCCTTCTTCTTCTTCTTTGAGGTATTCATAATATTGAAAAAACAATATTTTGTTAATCAGATTCCCATTATGTCATTACTCAATCGTTACGTCATTATCTTTGAATTTTTTTTTACCAAGATTAAGTGTATGGACTCTATTATCTTACTTTTTCTTTCTTTTTGCAGACAAAATAGTGATCTGTTAATAGATTACCACGGATAGCAGAGGCAAGGCTCCTGAAAATTTGTGTTTGCAAATAATTCATATTGCAGTCAACTATGTATCAGTGTCTGCTAAATGGTAGCATGTAGCTTTTGGAAATTAGTGACTTTACCAAGTAAAGGGAACAATTCTCACATTGAGAAGTCCACTATCTATATTGGAAAGTCAGGTTTATCAGTGGCTAGTTTTAGATGCAAACATCTCAGAAACACAAAAATTCAGCTGGTATTCATGGATTCTACCACCAACCACAAGAGATTGATCCGTATGGTTTGTCTCATATACAAATTTTAGACAACAATGTATTTTCGGATGTTTGCAGTCAAGGAACCACTGTTTCCTTTCAAAATTACAAGGAAGAATACGTTACCTTGGAATCATCCTCAGCTACTGGAGGTTTTGTTGTCTATGATTCCCCTGCTGCCAGCGTTTCATCCAACAGAAGTCCCTTTTCACCCCAAGGTTCACATTCATGCCAGTCAGATCCTCATCATTCTCCTGACAACACATATGGATCTCCAATGAGTGGATCTTCATCTGCTGATGATGACAATCTACTAATGAGGCAGAAATTAAGGGAACTGGAATTTTTGTTATTGGGGTCTGAATCAGAAATTACAAAAAAGTGCGATTTCTGCTTCCATCAAGCTGATCGATTAGCAAGTTGGGACTGGGACCAAATGGTAGAAATGATCCCTAGGTTAGACATGAAACAGATGCTGCTTGTCTGTGCTCAATGTATATCTGATGCTGACATACCAAGAGCAGCAGGTTTAATGCATGTGTTAGAGCAAATGGTGTCAGTCTCTGGAGAGCCAATGCAGCGTCTGGGAGCTTACATGTTGGAAGGTCTCAGAGCAAGGGTGGAACTCTCAGGGAGTAAAATCTACAGAGCTTTGAAGTGTGACGCACCACTGAGCCCAGATCTGATGACTTACATGGGAATTCTCTTTAAGATCTGTCCTTACTGGAAGTTTGCGTACACAGCTGCCAATGTTGTCATTCGTGAAGCTGTGGAATATGAGCCTATAATTCACATTATTGATTTTCAGATTGCTCAGGGAACCCAGTGGATGTTCTTAATTCGGTCACTTGCAGATCGGCCAGGTGGTCCCCCTTCAGTTCGGATAACTGGTGTTGATGATCCCCAGTCAGCTCATGCTCGTGGTGGTGGCCTTCATATTGTAGGACAAAAGCTATCATGTTTTGCTGAGTCATGCAATGTGCCCTTTGAGTTCTATGATGACGCAACGTCTGGTTGTGAGGTTCAACGTGAACATCTTGGGGTGCAACCTGGGGAAGCTGTGGTGGTGAATTTTCCATATGTATTGCACCACGTGCCGGATGAGAGCGTGAACACTTGGAATCACAGGGACCGGCTATTGAGGCTGGTGAAGAGTTTGTCACCAAAGGTCGTGACCCTCACTGAGCAAGAATCCAACACTAATACCAAGCCATTCCTTCCAAGGTTCAAGGAAACACTAGAATACTATAATGCTATGTTTGAATCCATTGATGCTGGTGCCTTTAGGGATGACAAACAGAGGATAAATGCAGAGCAACACTGTGTGGCACGGGACATTGTCAATATGATTGCTTGTGAGGGAGCTGACAGGGTTGAACGACATGAACTGTTTGGGAAGTGGAGGTTGCGGTTTAGTATGGCTGGATTTACTCAGTACCCATTAACTTCCACGGTGGCCAGTGCTGTCAGAGATTTATTGAGAGAATATGACAGGAAATATGGACTTCAAGAGAAGGATGGTGCTCTTTATCTTTGGTGGATGAACACAGCCATGTCAACCTTTTCTGCCTGGAGGTGAAATCCTGATAGATAATAGCATTAGAGTCCTTTAACATCTGTAAATTTTGTCATTGCTGTTTTTGCTATGGGAAATCTGAGTTATGATCTGTAGTGATGTTTGTATTTGTAGAAGTGATTAAGATTAGCTAGTTTTCAGATACTATAGTCAGGACAAATACTCAGAACTCTTAGATTTCAATGTAAATTTCCAGCTGCGGAATGAAACAAAACAGTTCTGCGCTGCGTGGAATTTATCTTCTGCCAATTATTAGTATCTGTTTCAGATAACTTTAACAGTTTTAACTTCTAGAAAGCCAGCAAACAATGTGAATTTCCACTCCCCATTTTCATTGTCTTCGCTTGCTATTTGGTGATTGACTTAGAGATCATCTTCTATTTATTTATTTGTTTTTTTTTTTTCTTTTTTACCTGCAATAGAAATTTACTATCATTTTGGTTATACACTCTTCCAAAATTGAGATTCATTTTTATATAGTTGTCTTCTATTATTATTTTATGTTTGGGTAAACTACAGTTTAATGCCTGTAGTTTAGTAAGACTTGTGCATTCGTCCCTGTCATTTTATAAGATAGCTTATATTTTTTAGTTTATTTTATATTTTTTTATCCACTTTGTTGCTTTTACCAATAATTATAATTACTATGTTAAACCTTAGAATTTCCTTGATATATATACATGACTGCATACTTAACTTTATTAAGTAAATTTTTTGTGTCGTCATGAATTTTAAAAACGTGGTAGTGTATTTGAATGGAATTAATATGAACTTGTGATCTCATGTCAATATGGTTCGGGAATATTTTAAATCATATGTAGATCAATTTGAATTAAAATCTGAGTTTTTTTGGACCTATACATATTAGTTAGTTTTTATTGTAAAATTTATATATTATATGACTGTTATTGTTAAATTATTACTGCTAATAGTAAATTTAGACAATTTAGTATCAGATCTTGTGATTATTTTAATTGTACTTTTACATAATTTTGATGTCATGGCATTTTCAAAATTTAGAGTGATACGAAAATATTATAAAAAAAATTAATACTGTAAAAATATATTTGATTTATATATATCTAAAGTGAATGATAGCAGTTTCTTCAAAATTTTAATTTTTAAGTAGAAGGAAATTAAATATGAATTTGTTTTTAATAATTTATCATTTTTATTAGTATATATATGTAAAAAATATATTTTTATTATAAAAGATAATATGGAAGGAGAGATGTCTTCGGTTTCCTCCTTTTGAGTCATTGTTATATTTTCATTCTCTACATCTATTGCTTCATTTGCAGAGACCTGTTTGGTGAGGTTGCTCTCAGCTTGTCCCTCCTCTTGCTCATTTTCATCTCCCTCCTCTGGAAAAATGTCGTCAATCCAGGTAGAGTCTTCAAAAGGGAACCGTTTCACCAGCTCCTCCAGGTAAAGTCTTCAAAAGGGAACCATTTCACCAGCTCCTTCTTGACCGAGTCTTGGCCCTCGACCGAGTTTTGGCCCTCGACCGAGTTTTGGCCCTCGACCGAGTCTTGGCCCTCGACGAATATCTCCCCTCATCAGACCACTGTCTCCTGAAGCTCGGCCTTTAGTTCAGCGATTCTGTTGGAAACAGTTCGATTCTCCTCAACTTGAGATTGCAGCTGTGCTGCGATTGGTCAATCTGTAAAAAAAAAAGTGAGGTGGTTGGGCCCTATGGCCGCTACTCTGACGCTCAAGTTAGTAAACTGAAAAAAAAGGGTGAATGTAAGGAATTGCTAAAAATTCAAGAGTGGTTGTGTAAGAAAATTGTGTACCTTGGTTTTTGCGACTAATAGCTTTTATACTGTAAAAAGTTGGAGTTAATTATAACATTTTTTGGAAATTCGACCGGTACTGACTAATTAATAGGAGAATCCCTTCGACTAATTGATTGGGGGATCTCGTGATTACAAGTATAACGGGGTTTGCCTGCAAACGGTAACTTTATGTGAAAACTCGACCTATTTAGGAGACAACAAGTATTGATGAAGAACAGGATACCATGGTATCTGAGTCTTCCTTTCCATGGGCGGGACCACTTATTGGCTTATTAGACTCTTTCCACATGGCCCTGTCTAACATTCTGAAGTTGCATGGTCATCCTAAAGATCACCAAGTAACTCTTGGAATCTGCTGTCCTGTCATATTTGTCCAAACCTGGGAGTTTGAAGCGGAGAATGTCTCCGCCAAGATCTCTTCTGAAAGAGGCGAGGCATCATCCAGGCTAAAGTTCTCTTCCTGCTTTTTCTAGTACATTTGAATAGTCCGTACCAGCTTCCAGTCAACGTTCTTCGGAGCATCGTATGATGAGTCTTCTTCCTTGAACTCGGCCTTCCCTTTGTACCGCGTCTGGATCGCCTCTATCTGAGTCTTTGGGATATCAACAGAGGCTTGATGTGGCCAAAACGAAGGGGATTCAGATGCAGTACAAAGGGAAGGCCAAGTTTAAGGAAGAAGAGTCATCATACGATGCTCCGAAGGACGTCGATTGAAAGCTGTTACGGATTGTTCAAATGTACTAGAAGGAGCAGGAAGAGGACTTTGGCCTGGATGATGCCTCGCATCTTTCAAAAGAGATCTTGGCAGAGACATTCCCTACTAAGTTCATACTCCCAAGTTTGGACAAATATGATGGGACAACAGATCCCAGGACTCACTTGGCGATCTTTAGGACGACCATGCGGCTTCAGAATACCAACGACTTTGTGTTGTGCCGATTGTTTCCGTCAACACTTACATGTTTGGCTCAAAAATGGTACCAACATCTGAACCTAGGTTTAATTCAAAATTTTACATAATTTCTTACACAACTACTTTTGAGTTCTAAGCAATTCCTTACATTTGCTTTTTTTTTTTTTTCCAGTTTACTAACTTGAGCAGCGGAATGGCTGCCATAGGCGCCAACCACCTCATGTTCTCTTTTTTGCAGATTGACCAATCACGGCACAACTTCATTTCAGCCACATTATTTGGTTCGATTGCCTGAAAATTCATTGAATTTTCTCTGTTCATTTGGATTAAAAATGGTCTCTTATCCCCTTTCTCTTAAAAAACAAAATCTTTCTTTTCTCTCTCTCGAAATGGCCAACAATTCACGAGCTGCTGCTAGGTTTGCTACTAATGTGGGCACTATCATTTCTTCCACTCCTGGTAGTAGACAAAACATACCCACTATGGTTAACGAAGAGGATCTCAATAATCTGAACAATGAGCAAATGCACCAATACATCAAAAGGTTGCTAGATACTATTGAGCAATACAAAGCTCAAGGGGAGGCATTATTCATGGCTCCCAGAGGAAGGGAGGAAGCCTCCATTGATATCCAAAAACTCGGATAGGGGCGGTCCAAAGGGAAGGCCGAGTTCGAGGAAGAAGAGTCATTAGATGATGCTTCGAAAGACATCGATTGGAAGCTGGTACAGGCTATTCAAAGGTACCAAAAGGAGCAGAAAGAGGACTTTGGCCTAAATGATGCCTCACCTCTTTCAAAAGAGATCTTGGTGAAGACATTTCCTACTAAGTTCAAACTCTCAAGTTTGTATAAATATGTCGAGACAATAGATTTCAAAAGTCACTTGGTGATCTTTAGGACGACCATGCAGCTTTAGGATGTTAATGACTTCATGTTATGCCGAGTATTTTCGTCAACACTCACAGGTTTGGCTTAGAAATGGTACCAACATCTGAGCCCAGGTTTAATTCAAAATTTTATGTAATTTTTTACACAACTACTCTTGAGTTTTAAGTAATTCCTTACATTCACTCTTTTCTTCAATTTACTGACTTGAGCATTAGAGTGGCTATCACAGGTGCCAAACACGTCACGTTCTCTTTCTTGCAGATTAACCAATTACAGCACAACTTCATTTTGGCCACATCATTTGGCCAGTTGCCCTTGGCCAGTTGCCATTAGCTTTATCGAGTCTTTTCTTTAGCCCTAATAGGATAAACCTTAAGTTAATCTCCCATTTCCTATAGAAATCATTAAACTTATAACTCACAAACTGAGTTCCATTGTCAGTGGTTACTACCTTTGGAATTCCAAACCGAGTAAAGATGTTGTTGCTGACGAAAGAGATCGCTTGTTGGGTGGTAATGGACTGAACTGCCTCAGCCTCAGCCTACTTATTGAAATGGTCCATTGCTACAATTACGAATTTTCTTAACCCGACTGCCTTTGAGAACGGGCCAAGGATGTCTAGCCCATTGAAAGAAAGGCCAAGGGCATCCAGTTGCCGTTTGCATCTCTTTAAGGGTCTGACTGTGCGGTTGTCGAGGCCGGTCAAAAATAACCTTTTTAGTTATCAACAATTTTACAATTGCAAATAGTGACAAAAGGATCGAATCCACAGGAAATTGAAACTTATCCATTTTCCTTAACAAGACCAAGATAACAAATTGAAAGTAAAATAAAAATAAACTGCAAGTAAAGTAAAAAGGGGGGGGGGTTTGAGATTGATTCAATTAAACTAATGATGAAAGCAATAAAGTAAAGCGAATAATAAAATAAAGGAATTCAAATATGAAAAAAGCTCTAGTTGAAGAATTGGATCCACTTTAGTTGTTGGGATTGATCATTGATGCTTAGGTTCCTTTGTTTGATTCAATAAATTAGTTATGGAGATGGAAGACGCTTCTCACCACCATATCCCTCCTTAAGTATAAATTAATTAGGGAATGTCCTCTAACTAATAACTAATCAACAAGTTGCCAAGAAACGTCCTTGGACCTTAGGCATTTAACAACTGTCAATTGCATTAAGAAATAGAGAGACCTAATTCTAGCTACCCAAACGCATGGTGATATTGCTAGATCATGCAATTTTCTTAGTTTTTACACCAAGAATTACTTATGTTTGAACAATCCAAGCAATTACGGACTTAAAACTATTCAAATTAATAATTTATTACCTTGCAATCAAGAATCAATTGGCCTTATTGATCAAAATAACAAAGCAACAATGGAATTAAGCATGAGATTGCATGAATATTGAAAAACAAAAGTTAAACAATGTGTGTTCAGATCTCCCAATCCATAAAACAACTAAGGTATCAACCAATCTTCAACTAGAAATAAAGATTTCAGCCACTCATGACTGAAACAAAACAAGAAAACAAAGAAAGAAAGAAGGGAAAAGGAGGCCGGCAGCCTTGGAGTCCAAAGGAGGTTCAGCCGATTGTGGAGAAGAGAGAGGGATTCGTGCAGCTCCTTAAGGTGGTCTTTATATAGCTTTCATGTGTTGCCCTAGCTCTTCCTTGCTGCCCAAGTTGGTCTTCCTTGCTGTCCAAGTTGCTGCCCTTGCCGCCCAAGTGTACATTAGTGAGGTGGAGCCTCTTTTTGAATTTTGAATTTTGAATGTGTAAGACTTGGGGGGTAAGTATGTCTTCTTTGACTTCCTTAACAAGCTGAATTTTGAATTTTAAATTTTGAATGTGCATCTTCTTGAGATTTGAAATTTGAATTTTAAATTACTTTCCTTATTTATCTCCTCTTTAGTTGTAACTTGGCATTCTTGCTCTCCTTTGTTCCATTTTAAGCAGTTTTAAGGGTATTTTCTCTAAATTAACTCTTTACACTATTTTCTGCAAAATAAGATCAAAATCACAAAATTAGGCAGAAAAAGTATAAATTAATATCAATAACATCATGATAAAATGGTCTAAATTTGGACTAGTCAAATACCCCCACACCTAGCCTTTTGCTTGTCCTTAAGCAAATAAACTTAGTCAAACAAGCTCTCTTTGCTACTTGATCCTTTATTTCTACTTAAGCTCTTACTCTAGACCCCTATTTTGAAGCATTGCAGTGAAGAATGTATGCACCAAGGTTACTCACCTTCTTTTCTTGTCTCCCTTTACCTACCATGGCTAGTATTTATTTTACTCAAGAGAGAGATTATACATGCACATGTTCTTGTTCAGTTAAGACTCTTTCTAGCTTTCAGATTGACTTGCCCTTACTTGAAGTACTTTATTTAGCCTTTTGCACTTTAATCTTGCTTGAAAAAGTCACCAACCTTTTGACGTGAAAGTACATATTGGTGATACCCACCCCCAGTTACTCAGTTGGTCACCTGTTCAAGTGGCTACTAGCTCTGTCCATAGTCTTTCAACCATTGGAACAGTTTAATTTGTGTGTTTGAAGTCTTTGCCTTTGCTGAATTTCTTTCTCAATGAGTTGGACAAATCAACGCCAATTGCTAAAATAAGCCATATTAAGTTTATTCACACATCTTTCAATTTATTATCTCTAATGAGCAATGTATATTTTTCACTATGGCAAGCTCAAAGATTCATTTCAAAAGGAAATTTCCAACAATGAATACAACTCACTGCAATTGATTCAACTTAGGTTTAAGGAGTCATCACATTAATGGGGTCATAGAAAGAAAGTTCATCCAACATAGTCTATGTGTTTGAGTAAAGCATATCAAAATAGAAAAAAGAAAAAAAACATGTGGCTACATGTGTGTGTATTGAAAGCAAAAATAAAAAAAATAAAACTGTGGCTATTCAAACTAAAAATTAAAGCAAAAATGGACTAAAAATCAAGATTCAGAGATATTTGCACCCCACTCCTAATTCATGCATTGTCCTCAATGTATTGGAAGAATTAAAGTTCAAAGGAAACTGAGTATTCCCCTAGTGTGGTTTGCATGGTGCGATCCACTAAGCAGACTGAGAGGGATGATGCAGTGGAATTTCTTCCACTACTTGCCTGCAAACCCTTTATAGTATGGTTTCAGGCGATGTCCATTCACCTTGAAGTTCTTTCCTGTCTCTATGTTACGGATGTCCACGACTCCATGGGGATAAGCATGCTCCACAATAAATGGTCCAATCCACCTAGACCGTAGCTTTCCTAGGAACAATTTCAAACGAGAATCAAAGAGTAAGACTTTATCACCAACCTCAAAATGTTTTCTTGAAATACGGTTGTTATGGGAGGCTTTGTGTAATGACCCGGAAACTGGACCGCTATCGGCGCTAGGATCCAGATCGACTTAAGGTCGCCGGGACCCATAGCAAGCCTAACATACAACCTGTCATACCTGATAAATCCCATACATGATCAACATTTCATAAAAACTTTAAACTTTCACATATACCAAGCTTGACCTGTGCATGCACCATACTGAAAACATGCAAACCCCAAACTAGAGCCCTCATCAAATGCCCTAACTGGGTCAACATAACATATGCCAAGCCTGGTTCAACATAATTCATCATTTAAAAATATTAACATAAGATCATGTACAAAAGGGATTAATCATACATTAGGGCCAAGCACAATACTAATCCTCAATACAACACTGAACAATACCTTACATTAATTTACATATCATGTCCACTACTAATCTATTACATAACCATAACTTTTACCCTTGACGACTTCCCGGTCTATCCTAAACCTGCAAACCTGGGGGTTAGGGAAAAGGGGTGAGCTACAAGAGCCCAGTGAGCAGAACAATAAAAACGGTTTATAAACATATGCCATCATGAAATGCATCACATCATAAACAATTCACATCACGGATGGATTTGTCACCAATAACCCTCACATAGTCCAATTGTGCCAGGAGTGTAGAATGGGCCTCACTGGTCTTTCTCTTAACATCACATAACATAACATATCCAATATGCCAAGGGCGTAGAATGGGCCTCACTGGTCTTTCTCTCACATCGTGCTATGGGCGTAGAATGGGCCTCACTGGACTTCCATACCGTATCATAACAAATCATATTGAGGGCTAGTGGGTCATCCAATATCCATCCACATCAACAACATATTATGCAATGCATCATATTCGTGAATTCTAATGCAAAATAGCCTAATACATTGACTCGCAGTTGTCGAAGCCGGTAAAAAATAACCTTTCTAGTTATCAACAATTTTACAACTGTAGATAGTGGTGAAAGGATCGAATCCACAGGGAATTGAGAACTTACCTATTTTCCTTATCAAGACCAATAAAATAAACTGAAACAAAAATAAACTGAAAAAGAAGAAAACTGAAAACTAGATAAACTGAAACGAGATAAAACTGAAAGCAAATAACTGAAAGAGAAATAACTGAAACGAGAATTAACTGAAAGCGAAATAAACGGAAAGCAAAATAAACTTAAAGCGAAATAAACTAAAATGAGATAAAACTGAAAACGAGATAAACTGAAAGCGGAATAAAAATAAATTGCAGTAAAAGTAAAATGGAGGGTTTGAGATTGATTTGATTAACAAACTACTGAAAGCAATAAAAATAAGCAAATAATAAAATAAAAGAGAAATAAATAATAAGAAACCTCTAGTTGAAGAATTGGATCCACTTCAGTTGTTGGGATTGATCATTGACACTTAGTTTCTTTTGATTGATTCAACAGATTAGTTATGGAGATGGAAGATGCTTCTCACCACCATGTCTCTCCTTATGATTAAACCAATTAGGGAATGTCCTCTAATTAATTACTAATTAACAAATTGCCAAGGAATGTCCTTGGGCCTTAGACATCAAACAATTGTTAATTGCATGAAGAAAGAGAGAGATCCAATCCTAGCTACTCAAACACATGAGATGTTGCTATATCATACAATTCCTTAGTTGTTACACCAAGTGTTCTTATGTTTGAATAATTTCAGCAATTACAGACTAAAAATTATCCAAACTAACAATTAATTACCTTGCAATCAAGAATCAATTGGCCATATTGATCAAAACAACAAAGCAACAATGGAATTAAGCATGAGATTGCATGAATATTGAATAACCAAAAGATAAACCATGTTTGATCAAGTCTCCCAATCCATAAAACAACTAAAACATCACCTAATCTTCAACTAGAATAAAAGATTTCAGCCTCTCATGGCTGAAACAAAAATAAAAATAAAAGAAAAGAAGAAAGGTAGAAGAAGAGATGTGAATCCCGTAGGTGCCTCCAAGGGGGGCTTGAAAGAGCATGGGGAGGCTCCTTATGTGTCTTTTTATACTTGAAAAGTGTTGTCCTAGATGATACTTGCTTCCTAATTAGTGAAGAGGCTGCCCAAGGTGTCAAGAGGATGCCCAAAAGACTTCAAAAGGCTGCCCAAAATGCCCTTGGTCCAAGATGTGCCATCCATGCACATGTGAGAAGGGAAAAACGTGGGGCATGTGTTCAAGTGCAAGGAGTGGGGCCTTTGGTCTTTGCTTGCTGCCCAAGTGTCTTCAAGATGCTGCCCAAGACTTGCCTTCGCACTCTCCTTGCCTCCCATGCACTAATAAGGAAGGTGGAGCCTCCTTTGCAATTTGAATTTTGAATGTGCAAGGCATGAGGTGGCAAGCATGTGATCTTTGGATTTGGCTTCCTTGATAAGCTGGATTTTGAAATTCAAAATTTGAATATGAATCTTGAAGATTTGAATTTCAAAAAATTTTCCTTATTTGGCTCTTCATTTATGGCAACTTGAGACTTGGCTTCTTGAATAAGGAAAAGACTACTTGGAGATTTGAAATTTGAATTTCAAATTGCTTTGGCTGAATGTTCTTTCCTTCTTTTCCACTTTCCTTATTTAGAACTTTCCTTATTTAGCTTCACTTGAATTCAACTTGGTAGGCTTGCTCTCCTTTACTCCATTTAAGGCAGTTTTAAGGGTATTTTCTCCAAAATGTCCTTTTTCACCATTTTCTGCAAAATAATGTCAAGAGTACTAAATTAAGCAGAAATCATGTCAATAATCATTAATAATATCAAGATAAAAAGGACTAAAATATGTTCTATCAAATACCCCACACCTAGCCTTTTGCTTGTCCTCAAGCAAATAAACATAGTCAAATAAGCTTTCTTTGCTACTTGATCCTTATTTCCACTTAAGCTCTTACTCAAGACACCTATTTTGAATCATTGCAGTGAAGAATATATGTATGAAGATTACTCACCTTCTTTCCTTGTTTTCCCTTACTTACCATGGCTAGGATTTGTTTTACTCAAGAGAGAGATCATATATGCACATATTATTTGTTCAAATACCACCCCCAGTTACTCAGTTGGTCACTTATCCAAGTGGCTACTAGCTCTGTTCATAGTCTTTCAACCATTGAAACAGTTTTGAATTTGTGCTCATGAGGTCTTTGCCTTTGCTGAATTTTCTTTCTCTCAATGATTTGGGCAAATCAACACCAATTACTAAAGCAAGTCATGTTAAGTTCATTCACACAATTTTCAATTTATTCTCTCTAATGAGTGTCATCAATATATTTTTCACTATGGCAAACTCAAAGATTCAATTCAAAAGGCAATTCTCAAACATGAATATAACTCACTGCAATTGATTCAACATAAGTTTAAAGAGTCATCACATCAATGGGGTCATGGAAAGAAAACTTATCCAACACAGTCTATAAGTTTGAGTAAAGCATCTCAAAACTTAAAGAAAAACTGTGGCTACATGTGTGTGTTATTGAAAGCAAAACTAACAAAAATGAAAAAATTTTGCCTAATGCAAGCAAACTAAAGATTAAAGCAAAAATAAACTTAAAAGTAAAAATTCAGAGATATGCACCCCCAGTCCTAAATCATGCATTGTCCTTAATGTATTGGAAATATTAAAATGCAAAAGAAACTAAGTACTCCCCTGGGTGTGGTGTGCATAGTGCGATCCTCTTGATCAAGGCTCAAGTAATTGGGGAAGGGAAAAGCGTCCCAACTGCATTGAGCAAAAAGTGTAGCACTCCTTTTGATTTGGTCATAACCCATCCTACTTTTTCCATGTACTCATGAAGTAACATAATTAGCTTCTCCTCTTTCAGATGAGGTGTGCCTCTTGCTGTCATGTTTGCATTCTTAAGATGGTTGGGCAGCATTTGGAACTCCAATTCATGTTTCTCTATGGCTAGCTGCAATTTAGTATTGAATTCAGGCAAAACAAACTCTACTTTATCCGGAGGTTTGGGAGGCATTGATCCGCATGGTCTTTTGGTTCAGGTGCTTGGAATACCATTTGTTCCTTGTGAGCATGGGCTGTTTGCGTTGGATCTATGGCTGAATTGGTTTCAGTTTGCTCCTTCTGCGCAAGATCTGACTGAAAGGGGAGCTGAAGAGGACTGATCTGCGATTGAAGATGAAAGGACGCACCTGAAAGGCTTTCAGGTACTCCTTCTTGCGCAAGATTGGTCTACAATGGAGGGCTGGAAGGAGTTTCATGTGATGGAAGCTGAAGAGGTGCGATTGAGCTTTCTTCATTCTGCGCATGGTTGCAGTCCACCTGTTGGATGCAACAGTCAGTTTCTTTTAGTTCTGGCTCTTTCTGGCTCTCTTCCCTGCATAAATCATTGTTTAGAATATCATCTTGATTTATATCAAAAACATCTTTGCTCAAACAATCAATGATATCTAAACTATCAACAAGTTCTATTTGATCAGTTTGTTTGGACAAACAATATTTTGGTTGTGTCTCTTCAGCAGCTTGTTCTTGTACTTGCCAACTTTCATCATCTGTCTCATCATCTTGAAACTCTTGCTCTCTTCTTAACATGTTTGCTTTCATTGAGGTGGCCAATTGTCCTATGTCTTGTCGCATGCTTTGCATGGAACTTACCATTGTTTCCATCATCTTTTCAAGGTGCTGGATGGAATTTGGAGGTTCTGGTTGGGCTTGATATCCTTGATAATTCTGGTAGTCGTTATCCCATGCATAACTGGAGTCTGGATAGTCTCTCCAGCCTGGATTGTATGTGTTATAGTATGGATCATGTCTAGGCTGGCTATTGAATCCTCCAAATGCTTGCACTAGTTGGTCATACTCATAAAGTGTAGGACATTGATCAGTTGGATGTCCCACATATGCACAGATCCTACATGGCCTTGGTGGCTGGGATGCTTGAACCTGTCGAACTATTCCTATGGCAAAATCTTTCATAACAGATATGAGTTGAGAATAGAGAACATATGTACTTACCTCATCCATGTTTCAATTCTGCGATGGCAGGCTTTTTGACTGTGTGCTCAAAATATTTTTTTTTTCTTTTGAATCTTAAGTCAGAATGTCCTTGAGTGCAGATCTGGTCATGAAAGAAAAACAAACAAGTTAAATCAATTCCCCGGCAACGGTGTCAATTTTTGACTCGCGGTTGTCGAATCCTATCAAAAATAACCTTTCTGGTTATCAACAATTTTACAACTGTAGATAGTGGTGAAAGGATAGAATCCATAGGGAATTGAGAACTTACCTATTTTCCTTATCAAGATCAATAAAATAAACTGAAACAAATATAAGCTGAAAAAGAAGAAAACTGAAAACGAGATAAACTGAAACGAGATAAAACTGAAACGAGATAAAACTGAAAGCAAATAACTGAAAGAGAAATAACTGAAACGAGAATTAATTGAAATCGAAATAAACGGAAAGCAAAATAAACTGAAAGCGAAATAAACTGAAATGAGATAAAACTGAAAACGAGATAAACTGAAAGCGGAATAAAAATAAATTGCAGTAAAAGTAAAATGGGGGTTTGAGATTGATTTGTTTAAAAAACTACTGAAAGCAATTAAAATAAGTGAATAATAAAATAAAAGAGAAATAAATAATAAGAAAGCTCTAGTTGAAGAATTGGATCCACTTCAGTTGTTGGATTGATCATTGACACTTAGTTTCTTTTGATTGATTCAATAGATTAGTTATGGAGATGGAAGACGCTTCTCACCACAATGTCTCTCCTTATGATTAAACCAATTAGGGAATGTCCTCTAATTAATTACTAATTAACAAATTGCCAAGGAACGTCCTTGGGCCTTAGGCATCAAACAATTGTTAATTGCATGAAGAAAGAGAGAGATCCAATCCTAGCTACTCAAACGCATGAGATATTGCTAGATCATACAATTCCTTAGTTGTTACACCAAGTGTTCTTATGTTTGAATAATTCCAGCAATTACGGACTAAAAGTTATCCAAACTAACAATTAATTACCTTGCAATCAAGAATCAATTGGCCATATTGATCAAAACAACAAAGCAACAATGGAATTAAGCATGAGATTGCATGAATATTGAATAACCAAAAGATAAACCATGTTTGATCAAGTCTCCCAATCCATAAAACAACTAAAGCATCACCTAATCTTCAACTAGAATAAAAGATTTCAGCCTCTCATGGCTGAAACAAAAACAAAAATAAAAGAAAAGAAGAAAGGTAGAAGAAGAGATGTGAATCCCGTAGGTGCCTCCAAGGGGGCTTGAAAGAGCATGGGTAGGCTCCTTATGTCTTTTTATACTTGAAAAGTGTTGCCCTAGATGATACTTGCTTCCTAATTAGTGAAGAGGCTGCCCAAGGTGTCAAGAGGCTGCCCAAAAGACTTCGAGAGGCTGCTCAAAATGCCCTTGGTCCAAGATGTGCCATCCATGCATATGTGAGAAGGGAAAAACGTGGGGCATGTGTTCAAGTGCAAGGAGTGGGGCCTTTGGTCTTTGCTTGCTGCCCAAGTGGACTCAAATGAGGGACCAAACAAACTCTAACATAACTCTAAACATCTCCCCAAAAACTCCCTAAAACATCACCAAAACATGCATAGAAAACATGCAAAGGAAGACTGGACAGGGCACTTTCGGCGGCAGGTTCGACGGCCGAAAGTCCCTCCAGAGCTGAAAGTCAGGCATTTTCGGGGGCAGGGTTCGGCGGCCGAAAGTCCTTCCAGAGCCGAAAGTCACCCACTTTCGGGGGCAGGTTCGGCGGCCGAAACTCCCCTCCACTGCCGAAAGTCCAAAATTTCGGGGGCAAGTTTAGGAGGCCAAACTGCCTCCACAAGCAGGTTCGGCGGCCGAACTTGGGCTCTTCCAAAGGGTAGACCCTGGTTCTGCCTTGCCAATCCAGCCACCCTCAACAACCCAACAAGCATCAAAACTATACTAAAACATGCATAAATACATTTCCATGCATATAGGGGCATAAAACGAGCTTATACCCCAAAAACATCATATTAAGCATGCATTTAACATAAAGGGTCCATAAACCCTAACATTAAACAACTAGCCTAAACATGCATAAAAACCCCTTAACCCTTCTTAAAACTTACTTAAAACATAAAAGAAGGCGAGGATCTATATTGACCTCTTGAAGATCGAGAGGAGATGCGATCCCAAACTTGGAGATGTGGAGGAACGGGCTCCGAGTCTCCAAGCTTCCAAAACTTTGATCTTTAGCTCAAAATCTTCAAAAACCAAGTAAAACTCATCAAAAACTCGAAGAGATTGAAGGAAAACAACAAATCGACCAAAGGAAGGCGAAATCTCACCTATGCCCGAAAATAGAGAGAGAAAACTCGGCCATTTTCGGACAAGGGTCCCTTTATAGGTGGCTGGCCAGACCACCTTCGGGGGCCAAAGGTGCCTCCGCAAGAGGCCAATGTTCGGCGGCCGAACATGAGGTTCGGCGGCCGAACCTGGCTTTTTCCCTCCCTTGGTCTTTTCTTTCAAAACTTAATTTCTTTCTTCGTAAAAACCATAAAAACATATAAAAACATTTTAGAAAACCTTTATTTTACCCTTCTAGAAGGCTCTGACATCCGAGAAATTCCGGATTCCAACGAAGATTCCGCCGGAAGGTAGGAATTCCGATGCCGGGGTCTAGCCGGGTATTACATTCTCCCCCCTTTAAGAACATTCGTCCCCGAATGTTCAACAAACAAGCACAGGCAAGGCATAAACATAAACACATAAAAACACATAAACACTAACCTTAGAAGAGATAAGGGTATTGCTGGAGCATAGACTCCCGTGTCTCCCAGGTACATTCTTCCACATTATGGTGATTCCAAAGGACTTTCACCATCTGGATTTCCTTGTTCCTCAACTTTCTGATCTGCGTGTCTAGGATCCGTACTGGCTGCTCAACATAGGTGAGATCTCTTAGGATCTCCACATCAGGCTCATTAAGAACCTTGCCCAGATCTGACACGAACTTCCATAACATGGAAACATGGAAAACCGGATGGATTCTTTCCATGGAAGCAGGTAAATCCAACTTGTACGATACATTCCCAATCTTCTGCAAGATCTCAAAAGGTCCGATGTACCGTGGAGCTAACTTACCTTTCTTCCCAATGCGAATCACCCCTTTCATAGGAGACACCTTGAGTAACACCATATCTCCCTCCTGAAACTTTACATGCTTCCTATGGACATCTGCATAACTCTTTTGCCTGCTCGCAATAGTTTTGATCCTTTCTCTGATAATGGGCACTACTCTGCTGGTGATCTCTACTAGTTCAGGCCCTGCTAAGGCCCTTTCTCCAACTTCTTCCCAGCAGATAGGTGACCTGCACTTCCTTCCGTACAAAGCTTCATATGGAGCCATCCCTATGCTAGCATGATAGCTATTATTGTAAGCAAACTCCACCAAGGGTAGATGTTGCCTCCAAGAACCATCAAAATCTAGCACACACATTCTGAGCATATCTTCAATTGTCTGGATGGTCCTCTCTGACTGTCCGTCAGTCTGTGGATGGAAGGCCATGCTAAAATCCAACCTGGTACCTATAGCATTCTGCAGACTCCGCCAAAACCTGAAGGTGAACTAGGGTCCCCTATCTGACACTATTGAAACAGGAGTCCCATGCAACCTGACCACTTCATCAACATACACCTGCGCCAATTTGTCCACAGAGTAGCCACTCCTGACAGGGATGAAGTGAGCAGATTTGGTCAGTCTGTCCACAATCACCCATATGGAGTCCAACCTGTTGGACGTTGCCGATAACCCCACCACAAAATCCATAGCTATATTCTCCCATTTCCACTCTGGAATCAGCAGTGGGTTAAGCATTCCAGCCGGCTTCTGATGTTCTAGCTTCACCCTCTGACATACCTCGCAGGCGGACACAAACTGTGCCACTTCTCTCTTCATAGCTGGCCACCAATAAACTCTCTTCAGATCTTGATACATTTTGGTGGCTCCAGGGTGAACACTGTATCTAGCATTATGAGCTTCTCTCATAATGTCTCCCTTCAGACTCACGTCATATGGTACACATAACCTGCTCCCGTTGCGGAGGATCCCTTTGTTGTCAAATCTGAACTCCTCATTCTTGCCTGACTGAACAGTCCTGGCAATTTTCACTAACTCTGGGTCCTCATGCTATTTCTGAGCCACCTGCTCCAGAAACACGGGTTCTACTCTCATCTGAGCTATCAAAGCACCTGTACCAGACAACTCCAACTGCAACCCTTCATCAATGAGCTTATAGAATTCCCTCACCACCGGTCTCCTCTCTGCTGTAATATGGGACAAACTGCCAAGTGATTTCCGGCTTAGGGCATCTGCCACAACGTTTGCCTTACCCGGATGGTACTGAATTTTGCAATCATAGTCACTAAGCAGTTCCACCCATCTTCTCTGCCTTAGGTTCAACTCTTTCTGATTCAAGATGTACTGCAAGCTCTTATGATCTGTGAAGATCTCACATTTAACCCCATAAAGGTAATACCTCCACATCTTGAGTGCGAAGATCACAGTGCCATCTCTAGATCGTGTATAGGATAATTCAACTCATGCTTCTTCAGCTGCCTAGAAGCATAAGCAATTACACTCTCATTTTGCATCAACACACAACCTAGTCCCACACGGGACGCATCACAAAACACTATCAAGTCTTCATTACTGGTAGGCAGAGCTAACACCGGTGCTGACGTCAGCCTTTTCTTCAGCTTTTCAAAGCTTTCCTCACACTACTCAGACCACATAAACCTCTGGTTCTTCTTGGTCAATCTGGTCATAGGAGCGGCAATTTTGGAGAAGTCCTGAACGAACCTCCTGTAATAACCTGCCAGACCCAGAAAGCTCTTATCTCTGTAACTGTAGTGGGTCTAGGCCAGTTAGCTACAGCTTCCACCTTCTTGGGGTCCACTTCAATTCCCTGTTCTAACACAACATGCCCCAAGAATGAGATGCTCCTTAACCAGAACTCACACTTGGAGAACTTGGCATATAGGCCATGTTCCCTCAGGGTTTGTAAAACTATTCTCAGATGATAGGCATGCTCCTCTGCGTTTCTAGAATACACTAAGATATCGTCAATGAAAATGATAACAAAGTGATCCAGATACTGACTGAAAACTCTGTTCATGAGATCCATGAATGCTACAGGGGCATTGGTTAGCCCAAACGGCATTACTAGGAACTCATAATGCCCATATCTGGTCCTGAACGCTGTCTTCGGCACATCTTCTTCTCTGATTCTCAGCTGATGGTACCCGGATCTCAGATCTATCTTGGAGAAACAACCTGCTCCAGCTAGCTGGTCAAATAGATAATCGATCCTAGGTAACGGATACTTATTCTTGGTAGTGACTTTGTTCAACTGCCTGTAGTCGATACAAAGTCTTAAGGATCCATCCTTCTTCTTTACAAACAGCACTGGAGCACCCCAAGGTGAGGTACTCGGTCGGATGAAACCCTTGTCTACCAACTCTTGCAACTGGTCCTTTAGCTCCTTCAACTCTGCTGGTGCCATCCTGTAGGGAGGAATAGAGATTGGTCTGGTTCCAGGCATCAATTCTATTTCAAACTCTATCTCCCTAGTAAGTGGTAATCCTGGAAGCTTGTCTGGGAAGACATCTGGAAATTCTCTGACCATGGGCACTGAGGCGGACTCCCTAACCTGACTATCCAACTCTCTCACATGAGCTAGAAACCTCTGACAACCCCTCATGAGCAACCTACGAGCCTGCAAGGCTGATATCAGACCTCTAGGCATACCCCTCCTGTCTCCTCTAAAGACAACCTCTGACCCATCCTGATCTCTAAACCTGACTACCTTGTCTCTGCAATCCAAGGTAGCACCATGAGTAGATAGTCAATCCATCCCTAAAATGACATCAAAATCCTTCAAATCTAGAACCACAAGGTCGGTTGGAAGGCATCTACCCTCAACAAACACGGACTGAACCGGTAGACTGACTCTGCCACTGATGGGTCACACTTGGGTCCACTGACCCAGAGGGGACACTCTAACCTAGAGACTATCAAACCCAACCTCTCTACGGCTCTCGGAGCAATAAAAGAATGAGAAGCACCAGGGTCCATTAAAGCATGCACATCTGAACAACCAATGATGAGATTACCTGACACCACAGTGTTGGATGTGTTTGCTTCCTGCTATGTCATAGTGAAGATCCGAGCTGGAGCTGATGGACCTTCACCCCGGGAACCTGCTGAAGAAGAGGCTGCCCCTCTCCCTCTGCCTCTGCCACTACCCTGAGTTGTGGCTGGAGCTACTGGCTGGGCCACACTACCTGAAGCCGTCTGCTGGGATGGTGCCATAAAAGGTGCCCTAGGACACTCCCGAGCCATGTGTCCCTCCTGCCCACACCTGAAGCAGGCTGTCGTCCCAAACCGACATACTCCTTTGTGCGGCTTACCACACCTCAAGCACTCTGAACCATCTGAACCTGAGCTCGAGCCACCACCTAATCCCATACCTGACTTCAAACGATTCCAGAACTTATTCTTCTTTGGCTTTTTAGTGGTACTGCCCCATTTTTTACTGCCTGAAGCTGCTGGACTCAAAGAAGAGGGATCTAACTTTCCCCTGCCGGGGGTCTTGGAACCCGAAGACTGTGCCACTTGCTTCTTAACTGTCCCCTGAATGATGGCACTAGCCTCCATCTTCCGTGCTGCATCCACTATGGTGTGGAAGTCCTCTCTCTCTACTGCCAAAATTAGGGAGGAATACGTAGGGTGGAGCCTCATGGTATACCTCCTGGCCTTCTTCTGATCTGTGTCATATGCCTGGCCCATATATTGCAGCAACTCTAGAAACCTATCAGTGTACTCATCTACACTCATCTCCTCAGTCTGCCTTAGCTGCTCAAACTCAACAACTTTTAGCTCTCTGGAACTGTCAGGGAAGGCCCATCCTGTAAACTCATTAGCGAACTGCTCCCAGGATAAGCTCCCCAACCTCGGGTCCACATAATTCTTGAACCATTCTCGTGCCTTCTTGCACTTCAAAGTGAACCCCGCCATTTGAATGGCTCTACTATCATCTGCCCCTAACTCATCTGTAATCATTTTTACTGTCTTCAGGTACTCAAACGGATCATCTCCTGTCTTGAACTTGGGAGCATCCAGCTTCAAGTAATCAGTCATCTTTACCTTGCTTCCCATAGATGAGCTAGGCTTGGGTGCTCGGATTTCAAGGGCTACAGGTTCTGCTGGTGGTGGAGGAGGTGCAGCATTCCCTGGGTTAGGGTTTGCTGGATTAGGATAGAAAGGTGAGGGTGGATACGTAGGGTACTGGGGATATGGTGGGTAAAAAGGAGGGTAAGGCATGTAGGAGGGATATGGGTTAAAGCTGGAGTAATCTGATGTACCCCCCATCGGATACCCTGGGCCCTGAGAAAAGGGTTGATACTGGGGTGGATAACCAAACCCCGAGGCTTGAGCGCCTCCTTGAGATTCTCCCATGCCCTCTTCTGACATGCTCATGCCCAAACTATCATCTCTTCTCTGCTCATCCTCCTCTGATCCCCTCATATCAGCTGACATACCACCCTGAACTGTTCCCCTTCTGCTCACATCAAAAGACCTTCTAGGGTCCCTTGATGTTAACTCTCTACTTGATCTGCATGACATTGCCCTTGGCAAACCAGGGGGACGGGCATCCATGCCCTCATTCTCTAGTGGGACTCCAGTCAATCGTGCCGATCGATGAGTGCCTCGCATTCTTACTTCTGAAAAACAACACATACTCATAAATATCAGCATCAAATGGTTCATGTTGAAACACATGAACCCACATCACACATAGCATAACATTAATGCACATGCATATTATCATGGCATTTCACATCATCAACAAGACAGGACTCTATATCCTATCCTAGTGGACATGATTCTTCCTATTGTGCTTGCCCTTCTATGACATCTATGAGCCCGACACTCTCTAGGTCCGACCATATGAACCTAGGGCTCTGATACCAATTTATAACGACCCGAAAACCGGACCGCTACCGACGCTAGGATCCAGATCGACTTAAGATCGCCGGGACCCGTAGCAAGCCTAACATACAACCTGTCATACCTGATGACTCGCGGTTGTCGAAGCCGGTCAAAAATAACCTTTCTGGTTATCAATAATTTACAACTGCAGATAGTGGTGAAAGGATCAAATCCACAGGGAATTGAATACTTATCTATTTTTCTTATCAAGATCAAGAGAATTAACTGAAACAAAAATAAACTGAAACAAAAATAAAACTGAAAGAGAAATAAACTGAAAGCAAATATAACTGAAAGAGAAATAAACTGAAACGAGATAAAATTGAAAGCAAAAATAACTGAAACGAGATAAAACTGAAACGAGATAAAACTGAAACCAAATAACTGAAAGTAAAATGGGGGGTTTTGAGATTGATTTAATTAAGCAACTACTGAAAGTAATAAAAGTAAAGCGAATAATAAAAATAAAGAGTAAACAATAATGAGAAAGGCTCTAGTTGAAGAATTGGATCCACTTCAGTTGTTGGGATTGATCATTGACACTTAGTTTCTCTTGATTGATTCAATAGATTATATATGGAGATGAAAGACGCTTCTCACCACCATATCTCTCCTTATGATTAAACCAATTAGGGAACGTCCTCTAATTAATTACTAATTAACAAATTGCCAAGGAACGTCCTTGGGCCTTAGGCATCAAAACAATTGTTAATTGCATGAAGAGATAGAGAGATCCAATCCTAACTACTCAAACGCATGAGATGTCGTTAGATCATACAATTTCCTTAGTTTTTACACCAAGTGTTCTTATGTTTGAATAATTCAAGCAATTATGGACTTATATCATCCAAACTAACATATTATTACCTTGCAATCAAGAATCAACGTAGATCTAAACAAAAAAGCAATATTGAAATCAAGCATGAAATTGCATAAATATTGAACAACCAAAAGTTAAACAATGTTTGATCAAGTCTCCCAATCCATATAACAACTAAAGTATCACCTAATCTTCAACTAGAATAAAAGATTTCAGCCTCTCATGGCTGAAACAAAACCAAAAATAAAAGAAAAGAAGAAAGGTAGAAGAAGAGATGTGAATCCCGTAGGTGTCTCCAAGGTGGTGTGTAAAAGTTGTGTGGAGGCTTCTTATGTGTCTTTTTATAGTTGAAAGTGCTGCCCTAGGTCATACTTGCTTCCTAATTAGTGAAGAGGCTGCCCAAAGGGCTGAAAAGGAAAGAATCGCGTTGCAAATTCTCCAGAAGGAAGGAGGCACGCGGATTAGGCTTCAGAAGAGGAAGGATGGGCGCGGATTGCAGAAGAGGAAGTGGAGCGTAGTCATTGAATGCAGAAGGGAAAGTGAATCTGTCCAGTCTTTCCTTTTTAGGTGGAGCCTTCGTTTGAATTTTGAATGCTGAACGCAGAAGAGGCAAGTGCGTTTTCATGAGAGCTTGCTGCCTAAATAGGAAGATATGACTGCTGCAGTGTGTGCACATCTTTGAACAAGCAAAGAAAGATCTGCGATTTGAATTTCAAATAATATTCTGACTGAGCTTTCCTTATTCGCTTTTGCTTCTGCACTTTTCTTATTTGAAAACTTTCCTTTTCTGAAAACTTTCCTTATTTGAAAACTTTACTTTTTAGGCACTTTCCATATTTGGCACTTTTTGGCAGTTTTAAGAGCATTTTCTCCAGATTGTCTCTTTACACCTAATATCTGCAAAACATGATTAAAACCACCAAATTAAGCAGAAAAGATAGAAATAGACATCAATAATATCATGATAATATGGACTAAAATATGCTCTATTAAATATCCCCACACCTAGCCTTTTGCTTGTCTTCAAGCAAATAAACATAGTCAAACAAGCTTTCTCACTCTAGATCCTTATTTCCACTTAAGCTCTTACTCTAAATACCTATTTTGAATCATTGCAGTGAAGAATATATGCATGAAGATTACTCACCTTCTTTCCTTATTTCCCTTTACTTACCATGGCTAGGATCTGTTTTACTCAAGAGAGAGATTATACATGCACTTGTTCTTATTCAGTTAAGACTTTTTCTAGCTTTCAGAGTGATTTGCCCTTACCTTGAAGTACTATATTCAGCCTTTTGTACTTAAGTTTTGCTTGAAAAAGTCACCAACCTTTTGACGTGAAGGTACATATTGGTGATATCCACCCCCAGTTACTTAGTTGGTCACCTGTCTAAGTGGCTACTAGCTCTGTTCATAGTCTTTCAACCATTGGAACAGTTTTCAATTGTGCTTATGAAGTCTAAGCCTTTGCTGAATTTCTTTAATTAATGCATTGGGCAAATCAACACCAATTGCTAAATCAAGTCATGTTAAGTTCATTCATGCAATTTTTAATTCATTCTCTCTAATGAGTGTCATCAATATATTTTTCACCATGGCAAGCTCAAAGATTCAATTCAGAAGGCAATTCCCAAACATGAACACAACTCACTGCAATTGATTCAACATAAGTTTAAAGAGTCATTACATCAATGGGGTAATGGAAAGAAAAGCTCATCCAACATAGTCTATCAGTTTGAGTAGAGCAAATAAAAAAGAATAAGACTATGGTTGTGTGTGTTATTGAAAGCAAAGACTGAAAGAAAAACTGAAAGGAAAAAAATTGCAAACTGAAGGAAAAAAGGAAAAAATTGCGCAAAAACTGAAAGAAATAGAAGAAGAAAAATTGCAAAAAGCTGAAAGGAAAATTCAGAGATATGCACCCCCACACCTAATTCATGCATTGTCCTCAATGTATAAGAAACATTAAAAGAGCAAAAGAAACTGAGTACTCCCTTAGGTGTGTTGTGCATGGTGCGATCTGCTTGATGAAGGCTCAAGTAATTGGGGAAGGGAAAAGAGTCCCAACTGCATTAAGCAAAAAGTGTAGCACGCCCTTTGCTTTTGTCATAGCCCATCCCATTTTTTCCATGTACTCATGAAGCAACATGATTAGCTTCTCTTCTTTCAGATGAGGTGTGCCTCTAGCCCTTATGTTTGCATTTTTGAGCACTTCCAACTTCAATTGATATTTCTCCATAGGGTGCTACAATTTGGCATCAAGTTCAGGCAAAACAAATTCTACCTTATCCGGAGGTTTGGGAAGGCATTGATCTGCATGCGCCTTTGGTTTAGGCCATTGGACTTCCACTTGTTCCTCGTGAGCAAGGGCTGTTTGCGTTGGAAGGCTGAAAGGAGTTTCAGATTGCTCCTTCTGCGCAAGATTTACCTGAAAGGGATGGCTGGAAGGAGTTTCATGCGATGGAAGCTGTGGTGAGAGGTTCGGCGGCCGAAGGGTGATGGAGTTCGGCGGCCGAAAGATGGTGGTTTTAGTCTGCACAAGGCTGATCTAAAGAGGTGCGATTGGAAGTGTTGTAGGACTGTCTTGCGCAAGGTTGATCTGTTCACCAAGCTGAAGTGGTGCGATCTGCTTCTGTTCATTCTGCGCATGGCTGCAGTCTACCTGTTGGATGCAACAGTCAGTTTCTTTCAGTTCTGGCTCTTTCTGGCTCTCTTCCCTGCAAGGATTATTGTTTAGAATATCATCTTGATTTATATAAAAAACATCTTTGCTCAAATAATCAATGACATCTAAATCAACAATAGGTTCTATTTGACCAGTTTGTTTGGACAAACAGTTTTCTAGTTGTTTCTCTTCAGCAGCTTGTTCTTGAACTTGCGAACTTTCATCATCTTCCTCATCATCTTGAAGCTCTTTCTCCCTTCTTAACATGTTTGCATTCATTGAAGTGTCTTGGGATTCAGATCTGCTCCTAGATGTGTCCATTCGGTCTAAACGCTGATTGAGGCTTTGTATAGCACTGCCCATGGACTCCATCATCTTTTCAAGGTGCTGGTAGGTACTTGGAGGTTTTGGTTGGGCTTGATATCCTTGATAATCCTAGTAGTTGTTAGCCTCTACATAACTGAAGTCTGGATAGGCTCCCCAACCTGGATTGTATGTGTTATAGTATGGATCATGTCTTGACTGTTCATAGAATCCTCCATATGCATGTCTAGGCTGACGATTGAATCTTTCAAATGCATGCACTGGTTGGTCATACTGATAAAGTGTAAGACATTGATCAGTTGGGTATTCCACATATCCACAGATCCTACATGGCCTTGGTGGCTGGGATGCTTGAACCTGTTAAACTAGTCCTATGGCAAATTCTTTCATAAAAGATGTCAGTAAAGAAAAATCAGATCTACTTACCTCATCCATGATTCAGATCTGCGATGGTAACTGTGCCTTTTGGTGAGACGTTCGGCGGCCGAATGAGGATGAGGTTCGGCGGCCGAAGGTTGATGAAGTTCGGCGGCCGAATGTGTTGCAGAAGGTGCTCCTGCGCAAAGGTGGTCTTTACTTTTTTTTTTGTTCAGATCTGCGATATGGTGTTCTTCGGGTTACAGATCAGGTCCTGAAAGAAAAACAAATAAGTTAAATCAACTCCCGGGCAACGGTGCCGATTTTTGACTCGCGGTTGTCGAATTCGGTCAAAAATAACCTTTCTGGTTATCAACAATTTACAACTGCAGATGGTGGTGAAAGGATCGAATCCACAGGGAATTGAATACTTACCTATTTTTCTTATCAAGACCAAGAGAATTAACTGAAATAAAAATAAACTGAAACAAAAATAAAACTAAAAGAGAAATAAACTGAAAGCAAATATAACTGAAAGAGAAATAAACTGAAACGAGATAAAATTGAAAGCAAAAATAACTGAAATGAGATAAAACTGAAACCAAATAACTGGAAGTAAAATGGGGGGTTTTGAGATTGATTTAATTAAGCAACTACTGAAAGCAATAAAAGTAAAGCGAATAATAAAAATAAAGAGTAAACAATAATGAGAAAGGCTTTAGTTGAAGAATTGGATCCACTTCAGTTGTTGGGATTGATTATTGACACTTAGTTTATCTTGATTGATTCAATAGATTAGTTACGGAGATGGAAGACGCTTCTCACCACCATGTCTCTCCTTATGATTAAACCAATTAGGGAACGTCCTCTAATTAATTACTAATTAACAAATTGCCAAGGAACGTCCTTGGGTCTTAGGCATCAAAACAATTGTTAATTGCATGAAGAGATAGAGAAATCCAATCCTAACTACTCAAATGCATGAGATGTCGTTAGATCATACAATTTCCTTAGTTTTTACACCAAGTGTTCTTATGTTTGAATAATCCAAGCAATTACGGACTTAAATCATCCAAACTAACATATTATTACCTTGCAATCAAGAATCAACGTAGATCTAAACAACAAAGCAATATTGAAATCAAGCATGAAATTGCATAAATATTGAACAACCAAAAGTTAAACAATGTTTGATCAAGTCTCCCAATCCATATAACAACTAAAGTATCACCTAATCTTCAACTAGAATAAAAGATTTCATCCTCTCATGGCTGAAACAAAACCAAAAATAAAAGAAAAGAAGAAAGGTAGAAGAAGAGATGTGAATCCCGTAGGTGTCTCCAAGGTGGTGTGTAAAAGTTGTGTGGAGGCTCCTTATATGTCTTTTTATAGTTGAAAGTGCTGCCCTAGATCATACTTGCTTCCTAATTAGTGAAGAGGCTGCCCAAAGTGCTGAAAAGGAAAGAATCGCGTTGCAAATTCTCCAGAAGGAAGGAGGCGCGCGAATCAGGCTTCAGAAGAGGAAGGATGCGCGCGGATTGCAGAAGAGGAAGTGGAGCGTAGTCATTGAATGCAGAAGGGAAAGTGAATATGTCCAGTCTTTCCTTTTTAGGTGGAGCCTTCGTTTGAATTTTGAATGCTGAACGCAGAAGAGGCAAGTGCGTATTCATGCGATCTTGCTGCCTAAATAGGAAGATATGACTGCTGCAGTGTGTGCACATCTTTGAACAAGGAAAGAAAGATCTGCGATTTGAATTTCAAATAATCTTCTGACTGAGCTTTCCTTATTTGCTTTTGCTTCTGCACTTTCCTTATTTGAAAACTTTCATTTTCTGAAAACTTTCCTTATTTGAAAACTTTCCTTTTCTGAAAACTTTCCTTTTTTGGCACTTTCCATATTTGGCACTTTTTGGCAGTTTTAAGAGCATTTTTCCATATTGTCTCTTTACACCTAATACCTGCAAAACATGATTAAAACCACCAAATTAAGCAGAAAAGATGCAAATAGACATCAATAATATCATGGTAATATGGACTAAAATATGCTCTATCACCTGATAAATCCCATACATGATCAACATTTCATAAAAACTTTAAACTTTCACATATACCAAGCTTGACCTGTGCATGCACCATACTGAAAACATGCAAACCCTATACTAGAGCCCTCATCAAATGCCCTAGCTGGGTCAACATAACATATGCCAAGCCTGGTTCAACATAATTCATCATTTAAAAACATTAACATAAGATCATGTATAAAAGGGTTTAATCATACATTAGGGCCAAGCACAATACTAATCCTCAATACAACACTGAACAATACCTTACATTAATTTACATATCATGTCCACTACTAATCTATTACATAACCATAACTTTTACCCTTGACGACTTCTCGGTCTATCCTGAACCTGCAAACCTGGGAGTTAGAGAAAAGGGGTGAGCTACAAGAGCCCAGTGAGCAGAACAATAAAAACAGTTTATAAACATATGCCATCATGAAATGCATCACATCATAAACAATTCATATCACAGATGGATTTGTCACCAATAACCCTCACATAGTCCAATTGTGTCAGGGGCATAGAATGGGCCTTACTGGTCTTTCTCTTAACATCACATAACATAACATATCCAATGTGCCAGGGGCGTAAAATGTGCCTCACTGGTCTTTCTCTCACATCGTGCCAGGGGCGTAGAATGGGCCTGACTGGACTTCCATACCGTATCATAACATATCATATCGAGGGCTAGTTGGTCATCCAATATCCATCCACATCAACAACATATTATGCAATGCATCATATTCGTGAATTCTAATGCAAAACAGCCTAGTACATATCATGGCATTCGTGATGCATGAACATGCTAAAAATTTCATTTACTTTAAAACATAGTTTAGTTCTACTCA
The DNA here is from genome assembly GCF_001659605.2 of Manihot esculenta. Classification (NCBI taxonomy): domain Eukaryota; kingdom Viridiplantae; phylum Streptophyta; class Magnoliopsida; order Malpighiales; family Euphorbiaceae; genus Manihot; species Manihot esculenta. The sequence continues at coordinate 20,445,860 of NC_035169.2, read as the reverse complement.
CCTCTGGCTGACTCTAAAACAGCTAGCACTGCTGGCCTGCTCGGTTCCTCGGGTCCGATCCTACACAGGTGGACTCAAATGAGGGACCAAACAAACTCTAACATAACTCTAAACATCTCCCCAAAAACCCCCTAAAACATCACCAAAACATGCATAGAAAACATGCAAAGGAAGACTGGACAGGGCACTTTCGGCGGCAGGTTCGGCGGCCGAAAGTCCCTCCAGAGCCGAAAGTCACCCACTTTTGGGGGCAGGTTTGGCGGCCGAAACTCTCCTCCAGAGCCGAAAGTCCAAACTTTTAGGGGCGAGTTTAGGCGGCGAAACTGCCTCCACAAGCAAGTTCGGCGGCCGAAAGTGGCTTCGGCAGCCGAACCTGGGCTATTCCAAAGGGCAAACCCTGGTTCTGCCTTGCCAATACAGCCACCCTCAACAACCTAACAAGCATCAAAACTATACTAAAACATGCATAAATACATTTCTAAGCATATAGGGGCATAAAACTAGCCTATACCCCAAAAACATCACATTAAGCATGCATTTAACATAAAGGGTACATAAACCCTAACATTAAACAACTAGCCTAAACATGCATAAAAACCCCTTAACCCTTCTTAAAACTTACTTAAAACATAAAAGAAGGCGAGGATCTACACTAACCTCTTAAAGATCGAGAGGAGATGCGATCCCAAACTTGGAGATGTGGAGGAACGGGCTCTGGGGTCTCCAAGCTTTCAAAACTTTTATCTTTAGCTCAAAATCTTCAAAAACCAAGTAAAACTCATCAAAAACTCGAAGAGATTGAAGGAAAACAACAAATCAACCAAAGGAAGGGGAAATCTCACCTATGCCCGAAAATAGAGAGAGAAAACTCGTCCATTTTCGGACAAGGGGCCTTTTATAGGTGGCTGGCCAGACCGCCTTCGGGGGCAAAAGGTGCCTCCGCAAGAGGCCAATGTTCGGCGGCCGAACATGAGGTTCAGCGGCTGAACCTAGCTTTTTCCCTCCCTTGGTCTTTTCTTTCAAAACTCAATTTCTTTCTTCGTAAAAACCATAAAAACATATGAAAATATTTTAGAAAACCTTTATTTTACCCTTCTAGAAGGCTTCGACATTCGAGAAATTCTGGATTCCAATGGAGATTCCACCGGAAGATAGTAATTCCGATGCCGGGGTCTAGCCGGGTATTACACTTTGGTTTTGGCTTTGTAATTCCAAGAAGTCTCATATGCATCTCGTTTTATTTCTTCTAGCTCTTGGAGTTGTAATTTTCGATGGTGTCCAGCTTCCTTAAGGTCCATGTTGCAATTCTTGATGGCCCAGTAGGCCTTGTGTTCAAGCTCAACTGGAAGCTGACAGGATTTTTCATAGACCAATCTGTAGGGAGACATCCCTATAGGTGTCTTGTAGGCTGTCCTGTAGGCCCATAAGGCATCTTCCAATCGTAGAGTCCAAACTTTTCTGCTGGGGCACACTATTTTTTCTAGAATGGCTTTGATTTCTATGTTAGACACTTCAGCTTGCCCATTTGTCTGAGGGTGGTAGGCTGTGGATGTTCTGTGTATTAGATTGTGCTTTTTGAGAAGGTTTTCCACTACCTTGTTGTAAAAGTGAGTCCCTCTATCACTGATGATTGCCTTGGGCACCCCATGCCTGGCAAAGATGTTGGTCTTCACAAAGTCCACCACTGCCTTTGCATCATCGGTCTTGGTTGCTCTAGCTTCCACCCATTTGGACACATAATCCACTACAAGAATGATGTAAGTGTATCCAAAGGATGGCGGGAATGGCCCCATAAGTCTATGCCCCATACATTAAATATCTCGCAGACCATGATGGGATTCTACGGCATCTGGCTTCTGTTCCCTAGATTCCCAGTCTGTTGGCATCATGCACATGATCTGCAAAACAACTAGGAATCTCGAAAAAGAGTAGGCCAAAATAGTCCACTTTCAAGTACCTTATGGGCTGTCTTTCTCAGTCCAAAATATCCGCCGCAACTGTATGAATGGCAGAATGTGAGTATTGAGGCTATCTCTTGATCCGGAATGCATCTCCTTATCATTTGATCAAAACAGCGTTTCCACAGGTATGATTCATCCCAAACATAGTACTTTGCACTCTTCTTTATCTTGTCTTTTGTGTGCTTGGGCATATCAGAGGGTAAGTTACCTGTGGCTAGGAAGTTCACAATGTCTGCATACCATGGCTCATCAGTTTGGGCATGGAAGATTTGTTCATAGAAGCCATTCTCACTTTCTCCAGATTCTGAAAGTTGTTGCATGGAGAGCTCTTGTTTGGGTAGACAAGTGTTTGTCTGTGTTGGATGAATGGTGGAGCTGTCTTGCGATTTGAGCTGAAGAGGTGCGATTGGTCTCCCCTCGGCTTCATGCGTTCAGCTGCAGGTCATCTGTTGGATGCTGCAGACTGTTTCTTTTAGCTTTGGCTCTTTTTGGCTCCCTTCATCTCTCTGGTCAGCCTCCCTGCAAAGATCATTGTTTAGTATATCATCTTAATTCATATCAAAAACTTCCTGGCTCAAACAGTCAATGATATCTAAACCATAAACAGGGGACATGTCATGGGGATATTTCATAGCATCATAAACATTAAACTTTATTACTTCCCCTTCAAATTCCATGGTTAGTGTGCCATCATGCACATCTATCTTGGTTCTGGCTGTGCTCAAGAAAGGTCGTCCAAGTAAGATGTCTGAAGTAGTATTGTTATTGTCTTCCTTCATGTCAATCACATAGAAATCTGCTGGAAAGACAAGTTGATCTACTTGTACTAGAACATCTTTTAGAACTCCTTTTGGGTATGCAACAGATCTGTCAACCAATTGGATCACTACTCTAGTATCTTTCAGTGCACCTGCATTTAGAGAATTATAAATAGAGAGAGGCATAATATTGATTGATGCACCTAAATCGCACATAGCTTTCTTTATGCCAACATTGCCAATTTTACAAGAAATAGCAAACATCCCTCTATCTTTGCACTTGGTTGGGAGTTCTCTCCTTATGACAGTTATCACAACTTCTCCCACATTTACCTTTTCTCTTTCAGCAAGCTTTCTTCTGTTAGTGCACAGTTCTTTCAGAAATTTTGCATACCTGGGAATTTGTTTCATAACATCTAGCAAAGGTATGTTGATCTCCACTTTCCTGAAAGTGTCAAGGATCTCCTTTTCTTCTTTTTCTTTTTGTGATTTTTCAAACCTTTTTAGAAAAGGAGGTGGAATCTTGAAACTTACCTGCTGATGTGCATTCTGTGGGTGCGCAGGTTCGGTTTGCCCATTCGGTTTGGACGAACACTGTTCTGGCTGCTTCTTTGCAGCAGCTTGTCTTTGCTCTTGTGGATCTCCTTCATCAGTCTTGGCATCCTAGAGCTCTTTCCCACTTCTTAACATGATAGCATTTACATTCTTTCTAGGATTATCCTCAGTTTGGGAAGGTAACTTACCTCGGGATTCAAGCTTACTTATTGAGGTGGCCATTTGTCCCATCTATTGTTGGAGACCTTGAATGGAATTTGCCAATGTCTTCACTACCTCCTCAAGATTCATATTGGAACTTGGAGGTGCTGCTTGGGCTTGATTTCTCTGATAATTCTGATAGTTATTCCCCCTAGCATAGCTGAAGTTCGGATGGCTCCTGCAATTTTTCCCGGCCAATTTTTTGAGCTCTTTCATGGCTCCTGCAATCATCTTCATGAAAGTCCTTTATGATTTTCTGGCCCTCCTCTTTCGTCACACAGTGCAGCCATAGTTGAGTTGAGGACCTCCTGTACAACCAACTGTTAATTAGTGCATATTTAAAGGATTTTCTTATTACTTGTGTAGCTGACAATTCATTAGCCAGTAGATCATCCTGTGTCAAAAACTTGTATATAGGTGTCATCCACAACTCTCATTCCTCTATGGGAAAAGACTCTTCATCGTCAGTTGTAGGAGTGTACAACTCTTCAAATTGAAATGGTTGAGTTAAGTACTGTTCATTTGCCACTACCATTTTGACTAGAAAGTCAGCCTCTTCGTTATCACCTCTAGCTACCTAGTGAAGCTCGTAGTTGCTCTAACACTAATTAACAACTAACTAAGAGTCACTAAAAATAATAGATTTTTGTAGACCTATTTCCTTAATGATCTTTAGGGCCATTATCCTATCCTCATACTTAGCAATGTTGTTGGTATCGTTGAAAGCGAGTTTTGCTATGTAGGGAAGCTTTATCCTAGTTTTACTCTGCAAGAGGATCCCAATTCCAGAACCCTTAGCTGTGCAAGCTTCATCTGCTCAAACCTTCCACTCCTCGATGGTTGTTTCAGGAAATTCTGAAGACTCTAATAGCAAAGTCATTTTTGCAATAAAATTGGCTACCGCCGGGGCTTTCGTGGCCTTTCTTGGAACATATCTGATATCGAAGGCTGATAATATTACTGCTCAGGTGGACAGCCACCTCGAAAGCTCTGACTTATGTAAAACCTTTCACAAATGATAATTAATCTTAACTTCTATGATGTGTGACTCGAAGTATGGACATAATTTTTTGGCAAACATCAGGACTACCAATGCCAACTTTTTGAGAGGAGGATAGATCAGTTCTGCCCCCTTCAAGACTTGCTAGCGTAATAGACTAGTTTTGCTCCCCTTTGTTCTCACAAACAAGTACCAAGTTTACTGTTTCCTATGTCACAAACAAGTATAGAAACAAAACCTCGCTTTCGACTGGCGAGCTTAGCAAAAGGGGAGATGATAAAAAGGTTCTTAAACTTTCAAATGCTTCTATGCACTCTTCCCCCTAAACAAATTTATTTATGTCTTTTAAGACTTCAAAGAACATGAGACATCTTCTCTCCGAGCATGATATAAACCGGCCAAGAGCTGTGACCCGCCAATTCAACTTCTGTAATTCATTAATGGTTTGAGGTGCCCCAATATTTTGGATGGCATTAATATTTTAGAGTTTGCTTCTATGCCTCTTTCTGAGACTATATACCCTAAAAACTTTCCAAAATTTACCCCGAAGGTGCATTTTTCAAGGTTTAATTTTATACCTGTCTTATTCAATACATAAAGACCATTCCGGATATCATCTAAGTGACCTTTTAAGGATCGACTCTTTGCCACCATGTCATCCACGTACACCTCGACTGTTGACCCCACCATGTCTTTAAAGATGCTTGACACTAGTCTTTGGTAAGTCGCCCCTGCATTCTTCAGTCCAAATGACATCACTTTATAATAGAAAACTTCTACATCGGTAATAAACACAGTCTTTTCTGAATCTTTGGTGTCCATCATGATCTGGGGGTAACCTGAAATGGCATCAAGAAAGGAAACCACTGCATGACTCGAGGTCGAGTCTACTAACCTATTGATAGATGGGAGTGGGTAATGGTCCTTTGGACATGCTTTGTTCAAGTCAGTAAAATCTACGCACGTCCTTCATTTTTCGTTGGCTTTCTTTACCAGTACTACATTGGCGAGCCATGTAAGATATTGGACCTCCTTTATTAATGCTGCACTTAACAACTTATTAACCTCTTCCTTAATCACCTACTGCCTCTCCAGTGCAAACTTTTTTTTTCTTTTTTTACACCGGTTTTATTATTTTATCGATAGATAGCTTATGGGTGATAAGATTCGGGTGCACTCTTGTCACATCTTCTAGAGGCCAAGCGAAAGTGGTCACTTTGCCTTTTAGTAATTCTATTAAACAATTCTTTATTTTACCAGTTAATGTAGTACTGAACCATACCTTTTTATCCTTACCTAATTGGAACTCTTCTACTGGGTCTGCTGCTCTAGTTTTATGTGGGAATTAGGCTTCTCTTACAAGTCGATGGGCATCACCGCTTTCCTGAGGCCTTTTATGGAGTATCTGTAACATTCTTGGGTCGACTTCTGGTTGTCTCGGACTACAGCTATCCCTCCTATTCTTAAGACACATAGCACTCATGTTAATAACTATATCGTGATAGTTTAGAACTGGGTGACCAAGTATCACATTGTGCGCAAGCGAAATATCTACCACCGCAAACTCTATATACAATTTTCGCTTTTACTTCTCATCATCCAGTGCAAGAGGGAGGTTGATGGTGCCCAATACTGCCATAGTCTTATCTCCTAATCGCACTAAAGGATAGGAGACTTTAACAAGGTTATTTTTATTCAAGCCTAATTTATTAAAAACATCTAAAGTGAGGAGATTAACAGAACTACCTGTATCTACCAAGACTTGCCTCACCTCATATACCTGTTTAGATGGATGTTGACGACTAGCAGATTATCTTGAAAAAATCCTATCGCCTTGTCTGCAGGTTTGAACAGCTCGTACCAGCTTCTAGTTGACGTCCTTCGAAACTTCGTTTGATGATTCTTCTTTCTCAAACTCAGCCTTCCTTTTGGACTGCGTCTAGATCTCCTCTATCCGAGTCCTTAGGGTATCAACGAAGGCTTTCTCCCTTCCTCAGCTATGAATGAAGCCTCCCTCCAAGTTTTGTATTGCTCGATAGTAGCTTGCAACCTTTTGATGTATTGGAGCATTTGCTCATTGTTCAGATTATTGAGATCCACTTCGTTGACTATAGAGGGTGTGTTTTTTCCACTGTCAGGAGTGGAAGAAATGATAATGCCCTCATTGGTAGCAATTCTAGCAGCAACTTGTGAATTGTCAGTCATTTCGAGAGAGAGAAAAGAAAGATTTCTTTTTAAGAGATAGAGGATAAAAGACCAGTTTTAATCCAAATAAATAGAGAAAATTCAATGGAGTTCCCAGCAACGGAACCAAATGAGGTGGCCAAAATGAAGCTGTGCCGTGATTGGTGAATCTGCAAGAAAGAGAACATGAGGTGGTTCATACCTGTGGTAGCCATTCTGACACTCAAGTTAGTAAAATGAAGAAAAGGCTGAATGCAAGGAATTTCTTAGAACTCAAGAGTAGTTGTGTAAGAAATTGTGTACCTTGGTCTCTGCGATCATTAGCTTGTATACTGTAAGAAGGTGTAGTTAATTATAGTATTTCTTGAAAATTTGACATGATGTCGTCAGCTCATTGATAAGGGATCTCACTGGCTAATTGGTTGGGGACCCCATGATTATAGGTGTAAAGGAGATCTACTGGATCATACCCATTAATGGTAACTTCCTATGGAGCCTTGCCCTGTAGTTGAGAGGGCGAGTCTTAACGAATCGAGCTGAAATGAGACCGACCTAAAGCATCTGGGTCTTCTATCTTGACAAAGAGCTGAACTGAGGTCAACCTGAAGCATTCAAGTCTTATTTTCCCTCGGTGGGACCGAGCATCATCTGATCAGACCCTTGCCACATGGTTATGTCTTTGAGTGCCAACACATGGCCTTGTTTGGGCGATTATTGTATAATGTCAGAAGTCCCCTCGCTGGCCTTTGATTCTTTAGATTCGAAGGTGATAGTTGCCTTCACAATCTGGGGCATATGACTTGTTTGGATTGGCCTTCCATACTCACGTTACTTTGCATGCTCCTACTCATAAATGATAATTGCCTTGTGGCTATAAAATAAATACCTTAACATTCGGTGATGATAATGACTTGAGAATTTAATTAACCAAGACTAAAACCCAGTCGTTACCCTTGTGGATACCCTCCCAGTGGCCTAGTCGTGAAATATGTCATGTTCTATCGCGTAAATCATACCAACTGTCCCAAGTGGAACCGTGCGACCTTAGTTCAGTCCGTTGAACTAAGTCAGCTTCTATCCGGGCTGTGCATGTGTTCCCTTGCTTTGTTACTTGCCTTGTTGACTAGCTCGATCCAAGATCTTGCCCATCTTCTAGCCAAAATTGTCCAAGCGATATGGTACCGTCCTAGCGAGTTTCCAGACTTTCTCTTACCTCAACCAGCCTTGACGAGCTTAGTATCTATGATTATTGAATTATATCAACATATACATAATCATCTCATGATTATCAATCAATAATCATACTAGTCATATTTTATTATTATCACCATAATAATAAATAACCAGGGATGTTTAATCATTATTATGTAACATGCAAACAAATAATAATGATAATAAAATCTGTTGTATTAATAATCAACATGACATATAAAAATGTCCAAGATAATGGTTTAGAGCAAATACACTAACAATCTCTCACTTGCACTAGACTTAATCATACAAATATCTAATACCCATAAACCTAGTGTGTTGATCATGCTTGACCTGTGAGAGAGGCTTGGTCAGTGGATCTGCAATGTTGTCATTTGTGTCTACTTTGCATATTTTGATATCTCCTCTATCAATAATCTCTCAATTAAGGTGATATCGCCTGAGTACATATTTAGATCTTTGATGAGATCTGGGCTCCTTTGCCTGTGCTATGGCACCATTGTTATCACAATAAAGATCCATAGGATTTGCAATGCTGGGAACCACTCCCAACTCTGTGATGAATTTCTTCAACCAGACTGCCTCCTTAGCTGCATTTGATGTTGCTATATACTCAGCTTTTGTTGTAGAATCTGCTACAGTGCTCCGCTTGGAACTTTTCCAACTAACAGCTCCACCATTTAAAGTGAAAACGAATCCTGACTGCGATCTGAAGTAATCTCTGTCGGTTTGTAAACCAGCATCTGTGCAACCTTTTATAACTAGCTCATCTTCCAAACCTCCATAAACTAGGAATGCATCCTTAGTCCTTCTAAGGTACTTTAGGATATTTTTAACAGCTCTCCACTGACTTTCACTGGGATCTACCTGATATCTGCTTGTTGTGCTTAATGCATATGAGACGTCTGGTCTAGTACATAACATGGCATACATGATAGATCCAATAGCAGAAGCATAAGGAATTTTATTCATTCGTTCTAGCTCATCAGATGTCATAGGACATTGATTCTTGCTGAGATGAATACCATGAGACATGGGCAAGAATCCTCTTTTGGAATCTTGCATGCTGAACCTTTTCAGCACCTTGTCAATATAAGTACTTTGACTCAGACCGATTATCTTCTTGGATCTATCCCTATAGATCTTAACACCAAGGATATATCCAGCCTCGCCTAAGTCCTTCATTGAAAAAGAATTCCTAACCAGGTCTTAACCTTTTGCAAGGTAGGGATATCATTTCCAATGAGTAATATGTCATCCATATATAGGACTAGAAACACAATTGCACTCCCATTAACCATTTCATAAACAAAAGGTTCATCTTCATTCTTGATGAATCCAAAGTCCCTGACTGTCTCATCAAAATAAAGATTCCAGCTCCGAAAGGCTTGCTTCAATCCATAAATGGATCTTTGAAGCTTGTAAATCTTTCCTGAATTCTCAGGGATTAAAAAACCCTCAGATTGTGTCATGTACACATCCTCGAGCAAGTTTCCATTAAGAAAAGCTGTTTTGACAGCCATTTGCCATATCTCGTAATCATACGCAGCAATGACAATGAGAATTCTAATCAACTTAAGCATTACAACTGGCAAAAAGGTCTCATCATAGTCTATATCATGAGTTTGTTTGAAACCTTTTGCAACAAGCCTTGCTTTATAGGTATGCATATTTCCATCCATGTCAGTTTTCTTCTTGAAAGCCCATTTGGTACCGATGGTCTTAACATCCTCAGGGGGATCAATTAATGACCAAACTCTATTGTCATACATGGATTGCATTTCAGATTTCATGGCGGAAAGCCATTTCTCAGAATCTGGACCTGACACAGCCTCTTGATAGGTAGTAGGCTCATCTTGATCAATGAGCACAACTTCACGACCATCAGTCATGAGAAATCCATATCTCTCAGGCTGATGACGTGTCCTATCAGATATGTGTGGGACTTATGTCACCCTTTCAGTTTCCACAACTGTTTGTGGTTCTGGAAGTGGTTCTACCGGCGGTTTGATGCTCTCTTCTGGTGTTTGAGTGTTCTCAAGTTGCACTGTACTCCCACTGAATCTCTGAGAGATAAATTCCTTTTCTAAAAAGATATTGTTTCGAGCAAAAAACACTTTATTTTCTGAGGAAATATAGAAATAGTATCCTTTGGTTTCCTTAGAATACCCCACAAAATAGCACTTGATAGATTTTGGAGCTAGCTTATCTGAAATTGGGCGTTTCACATAAGCCTCACGACACCAAATCTTAAGACAAGACAAATTGGGCATTTTTCTAGTCCATAACTCATATGGTGTCTTTTCAACTGCTTTCGATTGTACTCGGTTTAAAATGAATGCAGCTGTCTCCAAGGTATAACCCCAAAATGGTAATGGGAGATTTGTTTGACTCATCATAGATCGAACCATATCTAATAAAGTTCGAATTCTCCTTTCAGAAATACCATTTCATTGTGGAGTTCCTGAAGGAGTTAATTGTGAAATAATTCCATAATTTGTAAGATGTTCATAACTTTTGGCTCAAATATTCACCACCTCGATCATATCGAAGCATTTTAATAGTTCTACCAAGTTGATTTTGTACTTCATTTTGAAAAGTTCTAAACATTTTAAATGATTCATGTTTATTTTTCATTAGGTAGACATAGCCATACCTATTGAGGTCATCAATGAATGTAATGAAGTATTGATAACCTCTCCTGGCACTAATGCTTAGTGGGCTACATACATCTATATGTACTAAGCCCAATAAGTCTGAAGCCCTTTAACCTTGTCCAGTAAAAGGGTCCTTTGTCATCTTACCAAGCAAACAAGATTCACAATTTTTAAATGATTCAAAATCAAATGAATCTAATAAACCATCCTTATGGAGCTTAGCTATGCGATTCTCATTTATATGGCTAAGACGACAATGCCATAAATATGTTGAGTTTAACTCCTTTGGCTTAGTTTTCTTAGAAGTTATGTTATAGATATTATCGTCTCTAGAATCATCTAGATTAAGGACATAAAGGCCATCATATGAATTTGCAATACAATAAACAAATCTTTATTATAAATGGAGCATTTCTTATTCTTAATGAGAAATGAAAACCCTCCATCGTCCAAAATAGAAACTGAAATAATATTCTTACTCAAAGTAGGAACATAAAAGCAATTGTTCAAAATTAACAAAAGCCCATTGGGCAAAATAAGTTCATAAGTCCCTACAGCTAAAGCAACAACTATTTCTCCATTGTCTACACGTAAGTCCACATCGCCCTTTTTCAGTTTTCTACTCCTTTTGAGACCCTGCACATTTATACAAATGTGAGAACCACATCCAGTATCTAATACCCATGAAGTAGAAATAGATAAATTAATATCTATAACATAAATATCTGAAGTCGTAGTCTCACTACTATTCTTCTTCTTGCACTCATCCAAATAGAGCTTGCAATTTCTCTTCCAATGCCCTGGTTCCTTGCAATGGAAGCAGATTCCTTCTTTAGGAACTATTTCCTTAGGAACTTTTGCCTTGGCTTGCGGTTTAGGCTTGGCTCGTACCTTAGGCCCATTACCACCTTTAGACTTGGGCTTCCCTTTATTTTTCATGGGCTTACCCTTATTGACATTCAAAATTTGGGTAGGCCTTTTCTTGACATTCATCTCAGCTGTCTTTAGCATCCCATGCAGTTCAGGAATGGATTTCTCCATGTTGTTCATGTTATAGTTCATGACAAACTGAGAAAAACTGCCAGGTAAAGAATGTAGGATCAAATCTGTGGAGAGTTCTAAACTCAGAGGATAGCCAAGCCTAGCAAGGTGATCAATGTAGCCTTTCATCTTCAAAACATGAGCACTAACTGATTCACCTTCAGCCATTTTGCAATCATGCAATGCAATGGTGGTTTCATACCTATCCTGCCTAGCTTGCTGTTGGAAAGCCTATTTGAGATGGACACTCATCTCATAAGCCTCAAGGTGCTCCAGATCCTTCTGAAGTTCTAGGCACATAGTTGCCAACATAAGATATCCAATGTCATTAGAATCATCCATATGCTTCTGATGCTTGTTCTTAATAGCATTAGTAGCATCAGCAGGAGGTGGTTCAGGGATAGCTTTATCAAGCACATATGACTTTTTCTCTTACTTGAGAACAATTCTCAAGTTTCTAAACCAGTGAACAAAATTAGTTCCATTTTCTTTCAGTTTATCTTTCTCAAGGATGGATCGCAGTGATAAAGTGGAATTGTTATTAGCAGCCATAATGATCTACAAAATATGCAACATAATCAATTTTAGCAAATAAATTAATATTAAGGCGACAATAATCTCCCACTAAAATACAAGCCTCAAAAAAAGGAATTATTATAATAATAATATTTTAGTGGGTTAAGATCCATATTTCACCTAATTCCAAGTGAGTTTTGACATGACGCTTAGAATTAAGTTATTTAGGTAGGTAACTCCTTACCAATTACATATAATGTAACTCTTAGATTATCAGGTGTTGACATCATATGTCAAATGCATGTTTTACCCCATATAATGCCTTAGGCCCAAAACCATTTTGATAGCCTAATTAAGTCCAACCAAAATTAAATAAATGAGTAACTATTACTCATCCTATCTTACTAAGATAACCTAAGCACCTTGCTTTGGCAAAACCTACATTTCGATGCTTTTAGTCTTGATAGGCATTTAATACATGGGTGGCATTAAAACTTAAAATTTATAGTGAGGGTTCAACTTTCAATTTTAATTACGTTGTCTTGCATTTATATATCATAGCATCCTATATACGCATATATATAAACTATCATGCATAGCATCACATACTAACATATGACAAAATATATAAACGTGACATAGCATGGCCAAAATGTAAAATGATCTTTATAAGCCAATATAAAGATCATAAGGGGCAACCTAGGTGTAATTCTATTACATTAGTTGCAATTGAACATGTCTTTATATCTTGAGCTTGCTTGTCCATACCATGGAATCTACTCGTCATTAGAGGTAACTCCACCATCACCATGGAAGCACGAGTCTTCTCTCCTCCATCTTATGGATCTCCATTTACAAAATAAAAAAAAGCCTATACTATTACATTACAATAAATGACACGCATGCCATATTTAAAAATTACATCCCATAAAGACCAATCTCATAGGTTAATAATGCCATGCTATGCACCATGCCAAGACATCACATAATCACAACATATTTCATACAAACATGTTATAAACTTATTAGCTTATATTTTATTTGTTGCGGAAACAATATCTAAGGCCTTACGCACACGGCAGTTGTAACGACCCAAAAATCGGACCGCTACCGGCGCTAGGATCCAGATCGGCATAAGGCCGCCGGGACCCGTAGCAAGCCTGACATACAACCTGTAAACCTGTGTAATCCCATACATGATCATACAAATACATAAACATGTGAACTTTTTCTTTCATAAATCAAGCTTAACCTGTGCATGCACATTAACATAACCATAAACCTCACACTAGAGCTGTAATACCCGGCTAGACTCCGGTATCGAAATTCCTACCGTCCGGTGGAATCTCGGATGTCGGAAGCCTCTAGTAGGGTAGAATCATGTTTTCATAAAATGTTTTAAGGTATTTCATGGTTTTAAGTAAAGTGGAAATGAGTTTTTGCATGAAAACAACCTTGAAGGAAAACTCAGGTTCGGCCGCCGAACCTCAAGTTCGGCCGCCGAACATGCATGCCTTCGAGAGCGCCTTTAGGCCCTCAAAAGCATAAGTGAGGAAAGTCCAGGTTCGGCCGCCGAACATGGCATGCATGCGGAGGCACGTTCGGCCCCCGAACGTGGCCTGGCCAACCACTATAAAAGGGTCCCTTAGCCGAAAATGGGCGAGCTTTCTCCCCATTTCCGGCCAAGGTGAGCTCTCCGCCGGCCCTCACCGATCTTGAGTCTTTTCCTTCAGATCTTTCAAGTTTTTCCCTAGTTTTCATCTTGTTTTAAAGATTTCCGAGCTTTGAGCAAAGTTTTGGAGCTTTGAGGTTCAAGGGAACTCAACCCCTCCCCTCTCCGAGTTTAGGTCGTCTCTCTCGATCTCCATGAGGTAAGAGCCGATCTTAAGCTCATTTCATGTTTTAAGCAAGTTTTAAGTGGATATATGGAGTAGAATGCATGTTTAGCTCATAGTTAGGTTTATGGGTTTTATATGTGTTTTTGAGCAATGTGAGTTGCTTGTGTGTTGTAGTTGGGGATTTTGATGGTTTGATGCCCCTAGGAGCTTGTATGTTTGCTTGTGAATGCTTGGGAATGTTGTAGAATAGGTTTATGCATGATTGGTTAGTTTTGGGGGCACAAATGCATAAGGGAGCCAAGTTTCTGCCCTTTGGCAGAAACCAGGTTCGGCAGCCGAAGGAGCTTTCGGCCGCCGAACATGGCTGGGGAGGCAGGCCTTTCGGCTGCCGAAGTTGCCCCCGAAAAGGGACTTTCGTCTCTGTCTGGGACTTTCGGCCGCCGAAGGTGCCGCCGAACCTGCCTGACTTTCGGCTCTGGAGGGACTTTCGGCCGCCGAACCTGCCGCCGAAAGTGCCCTGTCCAGCCCTTTCTTGCATGTTTTTCTATGATTATTCCATGATGTTTTAGGGGGTATTTGGGGAGTAGTTTAGAGTTATGTTCACGTATGTTTGGTCCCTCATTTGAGTCCACCTGTGTAGGTTCGGACCCGAGGAACCGAGGACCCCAGCAGTGAGTCTGTTGCCCCAGTGTCTGGTCAGAGCTATCCAGATGTGAGTGGAATAACTTATTATGTTTTAAAGCAAATAATGGACTTTTTAGCATGTTTCACGCATCATGAATGCCATGAGATGTATTAGGTTGCTTGCATTAGAATTCACGAATATGTTGCATTACATATTTTTATGTTGATGTGGATGAATATTGGATAATCCATAGCCCTCGATCTATGATATGACGATGTGATATGTACGGTACGAAAAGTAAGACCAGTGGGACCCATTCTACGTTCGCTGGCACTATGTAAGGGGAAGACCAGGACCCATTCTACGTTCTGGCACAGTTGGACACTGTTATGTTATGATATGTAAGGGAAAGACCAGGACCCATTCTACGTTCTGGCACAGTTGGACCATGTAGAGGGCTATTGGTGACAAGTTCATCCTTGATGTGATTTAGCTGTGATGTGATGCATTCCATGATCCATATGATTTAAATGTTTTTATTATTCTGCTCACTGGGCTCTAGTAGCTCACCCCTCTCCCATTTCCCCAGGATTGCAGGTACAGGGTAGACTAGGAGGTTTACAAGAGTAATGAAGTTCTGTGTATGTAATAGATAGTGTGGACATGATAAATGTATTAATGTTTTGTAAAAGTATAGTTTCAGTCATGTAATGATATTGAGGATTAGATATTGTGCTTGACATTATGTATGAGGTATCCCTTTTATTACATGATCAAAAATGTTTTATAATGTTCATGAAAGCCAACTCATCTCATGTTGTATTGCCCATTGGGGCATTGATGAGATCCCACAGAGGGATCACGATTATGATTACGACTATGTACATGTATTCAGGTTGAGTTGGATGTTTGAAGGAAAAGTTTTAAATTTTTATGCATGTTGTTTATCATGCATGGGATTATACAGGTTTACAGGTTATATGTCAGGCTTGCTACGGGTCCCGGCGGCCTTAAGCCGATCTGGATCCTAGCGCCGGTAGCGGTCCGAATTTCGGGTCGTTACAGAATGGTATCAGAGCCCTAGGTTCATAGGATCGAACCTAGAGTGTCGGGCTCATAGATGTTCTAGAAGGTCAAGCACAATAGGAAGATCATGTCCACTAGGATAGGATGTGGAGTCCTATTTTGTATGATGATGTGAAATGCCATGATTATATACATGTGCATTGATGCTATGATATGAATGATGTATATGTGATGAGGGTTCATGTGTGCCCACATGAACCATATGATGCTAATGTTTGTATGATGTGTACTGTTTTTCAGAGAAAACAGAATGAGAGGAACTCGTCGATCTGCACGATTGACTAGAGTGCCACCTGAGGATGAGGGCACGAGCGCCCGTCCTCCTACATTGCCTAGGGCAATGTCTTGTAGAGCCAACAGAGAAAGAGTGTCAAGGGACCCTAGAAGGTCTTTTGATGCTAGTAGAAGGGGGACAGATAGAGGAGGAAGTTCGGCAGATGTGAGGGAGGTTATGGAAGAGGATCAGAGGAGGGATGGGAACTTGGATGTGAGCATGGAGGAAGAAGGGACAGGGGAGTCTCAGGGAGGCGTTCAGGCCTCGGGGTATGGTTTTCCACCCCATTATCCACCCTTCCCACAGGGTTCAGGGTATCCGATGGGAGGTACATCGGATTACTCCAGCTTTAACCCCTACCCTACCTACATGCCTTATCCACCTTTCTATCCACCTTATACACAGTACCCAACTTATCCACCCTCACCCTTCTATCCAAACCCGGCAAACCCCACCTCGGGGAATGCTGCACCCCCACCTCCACCACCTACAGAACCAGCTGCCCCAGTTACTCAACCTCCTAGACTTAGCTCAGCTGGTGGGAGCAAGGTAAAGATGACAGATTACCTTAAGCTGGATGCTCCCAAATACAAGTCAGGGGATGACCCCTTTGAGTATCTGAGAGTAGTAAAGACTATAACTGATGAGCTAGGGGCAAATGACAGCAGGGCCATTCAGATGGCAGGGTTCACTTTAAAGTGCAAGAAGGCACGGGAATGGTTCAAGTGTTATGTGGACCCGAGACTAGACGGTATGACATGGGAGGAATTTGCGAATGAGTTCGCTGGATGGGCTTTTCCAGACAGTTCCAGAGAACTGAAGATGATTGAGTTTGAGCAACTGAGGCAGTCAGAGCACATGGGTGTAGAGGAGTTCACGGATAAATTCTTGGAGCTGTTGCCTTTTTTAGGGCAAGCTCTAGATACAGATACGAAGAAAGCCAAGAGATATGTTATGAAGCTGCATTCTAGGTACTCCTCGTTGATTCAGTCAGTTGAGAGAGAAAGTTTCCACACTGTAGTGGATATGGCTCGAAGGATGGAAGCAAGTGCTATAGTTGAGGGGTCAATGAAGCAGTCAGTGACCCAGTCTTCAGGGGTTAAGACCCCAGGCAGAGGAGGACCAGGTTTCTCTTTTCAGAGCTCAAGTAAGAAGAGGTGGGATAACACCACCAAGAAGCCGAAGAAGAATAAGTTTTGGAATAAGCTGAAATCCGGTCTGGGATTTGGCGGTGGCTCGAGTTCAGGCTCAGATGGTACAGAATGCCAGAGATGTGGAAGACCGCACAGGGGAGTGTGTCGAGCTGGGACTAATACATGTTTCAGATGTGGACAGGAGGGACACATAGCTCGGGAGTGTCCTAGAGCGCCTTTTATGGGCCAGCCCCAGCAGACAGCTTCTGGTAGTGTGGCACAGCCAGCAGCTCCAGCCACAACTCAGGGCAGTGGCAGAGGTAGAGGGAGAGGGGCAGCCTCTTCTTCTGGTTCCCGAGGTGAAGGTCCATCAGCTCCAGCCAGGATCTTCACCATGACTCAGCAGGAGGCTAACACATCCAACACCGTGGTGTCAGGTAATCTCATCATTGGGTGTTCTGATGTGTATGCATTAATGGACCCGGGTGCATCTCATTCATTTATTGCTCCGAGAGCCGTTGAGAGGTTGGGTCTGATAGTCTCTGGGTTAGAGTGTCCCCTATGGGTCAGTGGACCCAAGTGTGACCCGTCAGTGGCAGTGTCAGTCTGCCAGTACAGTCCAGTTTTTGTTAAGGGAAGATGCCTCTCCGCCGACCTTGTGGTTCTAGATTTGACAGACTTTGACGTCATTCTAGGGATGGATTGACTATCTACCCATGGTGCTACCTTGGACTGCAGGGACAAGGTAGTCAAGTTCAGAGATCAGAACGGGTCAGAGGTCGTCTTCAGAGGAGACAAAAGGGGTACACCTAGAGGTCTGATATCAGCTCTTCAGGCTCGTAGGTTGCTTAGGAAGGGATGTCAGGGGTATTTGGCTCATGTGAGAGAGCTTAGTAGTCAGGTCAGGGAGCCAGCCTCAGTGCCAGTTGTCAGAGAGTTTTAGAATGTCTTTCCTGACGAGCTTCCAGGTTTACCACCTGCTAGGGAGATAGAGTTCGAGATAGAGTTGGTGCCTGGAACTAGACCGATCTCTATCCCTCCCTACAGGATGGCCCCAGCCGAGTTGAAGGAGTTGAAAGAACAATTGCAGGAGCTGGTAGAAAGGGGCTTCATCCGACAGAGTACCTCACCTTGGGGTGCTCCGGTCTTGTTTGTGAGAAAGAAGGATGGATCTCTAAGACTTTGTATCGACTACAGGCAGTTGAACAAAGTCACTACCAAGAATAGGTACCCTCTGCCAAGGATCGATGATCTACTCGACCAGCTAGCAGGAGCGGGTTGTTTCTCCAAAATAGATCTAAGATCGGGGTACCATCAGCTAAGGATAAGGGATGAAGATGTGCCGAAGACAGCTTTCAGGACCAGATATGGGCATTTTGAGTTCCTTGTAATGCCGTTCGGGTTAACCAACGCCCCTGCAGCATTCATGGATCTCATGAACAGAGTGTTTAGCCAGTACTTGGATCACTTCGTTATTGTCTTCATAGATGATATCTTGGTGTATTCCAGGAACGCAGAGGAGCATGCCCATCATCTGAGGTTGGTTCTGCAGACTTTGAGGGAGCATGGCTTGTATGCCAAGTTCTCTAAGTGTGAGTTCTGGCTGAGGAGCATTTCGTTCTTGGGGCATGTAGTGTCAGAGAATGGGATAGAGGTAGACCCCAAGAAGACAGAAACTGTGGCTAACTGGCCTAGACCCACTTCAGTGACGGAGATCAGGAGTTTCTTGGGTTTGGCAGGTTACTACAGGAGGTTCGTTCAGGACTTCTCAAAGATAGCAGCTCCTCTGACCAGATTAACCAGGAAGAATCAGAAGTTTCTGTGGACCGACCAGTGCGAGGAGAGTTTTGAAGAGCTTAAGAAGAGGTTGACTTCAGCACCAGTTTTAGCTCTGCCATCTAGTGATGAGGACTTTACAGTCTTTTGTGATGCGTCCCGTGTGGGACTGGGTTGTGTACTAATGCAGAATGAGAGGGTGATCGCTTATGCTTCTAGGCAGCTGAAGAAGCATGAGTTGAATTACCCCACACATGACCTGGAGATGGCAGCAGTAATCTTTGCACTCAAGATGTGGAGGCACTACCTCTATGGGGTTAAATGTGAGATCTTCACGGATTATAAGAGCCTACAGTACATCTTGAGTCAAAGAGATTTGAATTTGAGACAGAGGAGATGGGTGGAGCTGCTGAGTGACTACGATTGCAAGATTCAGTATCATCCGGGTAAGGCGAATGTCGTGGCAGACGCCCTAAGCCGGAAGTCACTAGGCAGTTTATCCCATATATCGGCAGAGAGGAGGCCAGTGGTGAAGGAGTTTTACAAGCTCATTGAGGAAGGTCTACAGATGGAGTTGTCTGGTACAGGTGCCTTGGTGGCCCAGATGAGAGTGGCACCCGTGTTTCTGGAGCAGGTGGCTCAGAAACAGCATGAGGACCCGGAGTTAGTAAAGATTGCCAGGACTGTTCAGTCAGGCAATGACAGTGAGTTCAGATTCGACAGCAAGGGGATCCTCCGCTATGGGAGCAGACTATGTGTACCAGATGACATTGGGCTAAAAGGAGACATTATGAGAGAGGCTCATAATGCAAGATACAGCATTCACCCCGGAGCCACCAAGATGTATCAAGATTTGAAGAAAGTTTATTGGTGGCCAGCTATGAAGAAAGAAGTGGCACAGTTTGTGTCAGCCTGCGGAGTGTGTCAGAGGGTGAAGCTGGAACATCAGAAGCCAGCTGGAATGCTTAACCCGCTACCTATTCCAGAATGGAAATGGGAAAATATAGCTATGGACTTCGTAGTGGGGTTACCGGCGGCGTCCAACAGATTGGACTCCATATGGGTGCTTGTGGACAGACTCACCAAATCTGCTCACTTCATTCCTGTCAGGAGTGGCTATTCTGTGGACAAGTTGGCGCAGGTGTATGTTGACGAGATCGTCAGACTGCATGGGGTTCCTGTTTCTATAGTGTCAGATAGAGGGCCCCAGTTCATCTCCAGATTTTGGCGGAGTCTGCAGAATGCCATGGGTACCAGGTTGGATTTTAGCACTGCTTTCCATCCACAGACGGACGGACAATCAGAAAGGACCATCCAGACCATAGAGGATATGCTCAGAATGTGTGTGCTGGACTTTGGCGGTTCTTGGAGGCAGCATCTACCTTTGGTGGAGTTTTCCTACAATAACAGCCATCATGCTAGCATCGGGATGGCTCCATATGAAGCTTTATATGGAAGGAAGTGCAGATCACCTGTTTGCTGGGAAGAGGTTGGAGAAAAGGCCTTGGCAGGGCCTGAGCTAGTAGAGATTACCAGCAGGGTAGTACCCATAATCAGAGAAAGAATCAAGATTGCTGCAAGCAGACAGAAGAGTTATGCAGACGTCCGCAGAAGACAGTTAGAGTTTCAGGAGGGGGATCTGGTATTGCTCAAGGTGTCTCCTATGAAAGGAGTTGTTTGCTTCGGGAAGAAAGGTAAACTAGCCCCACGATACATCGGACCCTTTGAAATAAAGATTGGGAATGTGTCGTACAAGCTGGATTTACCTGCTTCAATGGAAAGAATCCATCCGGTTTTCCATGTTTCGATGTTGAGGAAGTTTGTGTCAGATCCGAGCAAGGTTCTTAGTGAGCCTGATGTGGAGGTCCAAGAGGATCTCACCTATGTTGAACAGCCAGTACGGATCATAGACACCCAGATCAGAAAGCTAAGAAACAAGGAAATCCCGATGGTGAAAGTCTTGTGGAACCACCACAATTTGGAGGAATGCACTTGGGAGAACGGGAGTCTATGCTCCAGCAGTACCCTCATCTCTTTTAAGGTTAGATCTCCTTGTGTTTATGTGCTTTGTATGTATGTTATGTTTCATGCCTTGCTATGTGCTAGTTGAGGTACATTCGGGGACGAATGTTCTTAAGGGGGGAGAATGTAATACCCGGCTAGACTCCGGTATCGGAATTCCTACCGTCCGGTGGAATCTCGGATGTCGGAAGCCTCTAGTAGGGTAGAATCATGTTTTCATAAAATGTTTTAAGGTATTTCATGGTTTTAAGTAAAGTGGAAATGAGTTTTTGTATGAAAACAACCTTGAAGGAAAACTCAGGTTCGGCCGCCGAACCTCAAGTTCGGCCGCCGAACATGCATGCCTTCGGGAGCGCCTTTAGGCCCCCGAAAGCATAAGTGAGGAAAGTCCAGGTTCGGCCGCCGAACCTCAAGTTCGGCCGCCGAACATGGCATGCATGCGGAGGCACGTTCGGCCCCCGAACGTGGCCTGGCCAGCCACTATAAAAGGGTCCCTTAGCCGAAAATGGGCGAGCTTTCTCCCCATTTCCGGCCAAGGTGAGCTCTCCGCCGCCCCTCACCGATCTTGAGTCTTTTCCTTCAGATCTTTCAAGTTTTTCACTAGTTTTCATCTTGTTTTAAAGATTTCCGAGCTTTGAGCAAAGTTTTGGAGCTTTGAGGTTCAAGGGAACTCAACCCCTCCCCTCTCCGAGTTTAGGTCGTCTCTCTCGATCTCCACGAGGTAAGAGCCGATCTTAAGCTCATTTCATGTTTTAAGCAAGTTTTAAGTGGATATATGGAGTAGAATGCATGTTTAGCTCATAGTTAGGTTTATGGGTTTTATATGTGTTTTTGAGCAATGTGAGTTGCTTGTGTGTTGTAGTTGGGGTTTTTGATGGTTTGATGCCCCTAGGAGCTTGTATGTTTGCTTGTGAATGCTTGGGAATGTTGTAGAATAGGTTTATGCATGATTGGTTAGTTTTGGAGGCACAAATGCATAAAGGAGCCAAGTTTCTGCCCTTTGGCAGAAACCAGGTTCGGCAGCCGAAGGAGCTTTCGGCCGCCGAACATGGCTGGGGAGGCAGGCCTTTCGGCTGCCGAAGTTGCCCCCGAAAAGAGACTTTCGTCTCTGTCTGGGACTTTCGGCCGCCGAACATGCATGAGTTTCGCCTCTGTCTGGGAGTTTCGGCCGCCGAAGGTGCCGCCGAACCTGCCTGACTTTCAGCTCTGGAGGGACTTTCGCCCGCCGAACCTGCCGCCGAAAGTGCCCTGTCCAGCCCTTTCTTGCATGTTTTTCTATGATTATTCCATGATGTTTTAGGGGGTATTTGGGGAGTAGTTTAGAGTTATGTTCACGTATGTTTGGTCCCTCATTTGAGTCCACCTGTGTAGGTTCGGACCCGAGGAACCGAGGACCCCAGCAGTGAGTCTGTTGCCCCAGTGTCTGGTCAGAGCTATCCAGAGGTGAGTGGAATAACTTATTATGTTTTAAAGCAAATAATGGACTTTTTAGCATGTTTCACGCATCATGAATGCCATGAGATGTATTAGGTTGCTTGCATTAGAATTCACGAATATGTTGCATTGCATATTTTTATGTTGATGTGGATGAATGTTGGATGATCCATAGCCCTCGATCTATGATATGACGATGTGATATGTATGGTACGGAAAGTAAGACCAGTGGGACCCATTCTACGTTCGCTGGCACTATGTAAGGGAAAAACCATGACCCATTCTACGTTCTGGCACAGTTGGACACTGTTATGTTATGATATGTAAGGGAAAGACCAGGACCCATTCTACGTTCTGGCACAGTTGGACCATGTAGAGGGCTATTGGTGACAAGTTCATCCTTGATGTGATTTAGCTGTGATGTGATGCATTCCATGATCCATATGATTTAAATGTTTTTATTATTCTGCTCACTGGGCTCTAGTAGCTCACCCCTCTCTCATTTCCCCAGGATTGCAGGTACAGGGTAGACCAGGAGGTTTACAAGAGTAATGAAGTTCTGTGTATGTAATAGATAGTGTGGACATGATAAATGTATTAATGTTTTGTAAAAGTATAGTTTCAGTCATGTAATGATATTGAGGATTAGATATTGTGCTTGACATTATGTATGAGGTATCCCTTTTATTACATGATCAAAAATGTTTTATAATGTTCATGAAAGCCAACTCATCTCATGTTGTATTGCCCATTGGGGCATTGATGAGATCCCACAGAGGGATCACGATTATGATTATGACTATGTACATGTATGTTCAGGTTGAGTTGGATGTTTGAAGGAAAAGTTTTAAATTTTTATGCATGTTGTTGATCTTGTATGGGATTATACAGGTTTACAGGTTATATGTCAGGCTTGCTACGGGTCCCGGCGGCCTTAAGCCGATCTGGATCCTAGCTCCGGTAGCGGTCCGAATTTCGGGTCATTACAGGAGCCCTCATCAAATGCTCCAATGGGGTATCAATAACATACATTAAGCTTGATTACTCATCTCATCAAATAATAACAGTGATCATGTATTAAAAGGGATACCATACACATAGGGTCAAGCACAATCTCCAATCCTCAATATCATTATTACATACATGACTTTACAATTCTTTTACATCACAATTTTATCATGTCCACACTTCTAACCATTACATAAGCATGACTTTACTCTTCTTGACTTCTCTGTCTAGCCCGTACCTGCAACCCTGGGGGATTAGGGAAAGTGGTGAGCTACTAGAACCCAGTGAGCAGAATAATAAAAACATTTGAATCATATGCCATAATGGAATGCAACACATCACAGACAAATCACATCACGGATGGTATTGTCACCAATAGTCCTCTACATTCCAAAGTGCCGGGACGTAGAATGGGTCAACCGGTCTTTCCCTTAAACATATCATAACATAACATTTCCAAGGTGCCGGGACGTAGAATGGGTCAACCGGACTTCCATACCATGACATACCGTACCATATCACATCATATCATATGAGGACTAAAGGATCATCCAATAACCAATCCACATCAACATCATAGAATGCAATGCAACATATTCGTGAATTCTAATGCAAACAACCTAAGATATCACATGGCATTCATGATGCATGAATATGCTCAAAACTTTATAAATTATTCGCTTTAAAACATAAAGGTTTATTCTACTCACCTCAGCTAGCTCTGACAAAGACTGAAGCAGCTGACTCAGTGCTGTGGTCCTCGGTTCCTCGGGTCCGAACCTACACAGGTGGACTCAAATGAGGGACCAAACATACTAGAACATGACTCCAAAACATCCCCCAAAAACCCCCTAAAACACCTCAAAACAATCATGCAAAATATGCAAAGGAAGGCTGAATAGGGCACTTTCGGCGGTAGGTTCGGCGGCCGAAAGTCCCTCCAGAGCCGAAAGTCAGGCAGGTTCGGCGGCACCTTCGGCGGCCGAAACTCCCAGACAGAGACGAAACTCATGCATGTTCGGCGGCACTTTCGGCGGCCGAAACTGCCCTCCAGAGACGAAACTCCTCTTTCGGGGGTAGGCTTCGGCAGCCGAAGGCTGCCTCCACAAGCGGGTTCGGCGGCCGAAAGTTCCTTCGGCCGAACCTGAGTTTCTCCAAAGTGGTAGAAACTCAGCTCCAACATGCACAAACGCCTCCCAAACCTTTCAAACATGCATAAACCTATTCTACAACATTCCCAATCATACACAATCAAGCATACAAGTTCATAGGGGTCTCAAACTAGCCTAAACCCCAACTACAACACATCAAACATACCCACATTGCTCATAAACACACATTAAACCCATAAACTCAAAACAACCTAAACATGCATTTCTACTCCATGAATCAACTTAAAACTTGTTTAAAACATATAGTGAGCTCAAGATCGGCCCTTACCTCTTGAAGATCGAGAGGAAAACGACCCTAGCTCGGAGATGGGAGAGATTGAGTTTCTTGAACCTCAAAGCACCAAAACTTACTTTATACTCGAAAATCTTCAAAACAAAGTTGCAAACTCATAAAAATCATGAAGAATGGAAGGAAGAAACTCAAGATCGGCGAGGGACGGCGGAGAGCTCACCTTGGCCGAAAATGGGGAGAAAAGCTCACCCGTTTCGGCTAAGGGACCCTTTTATAGGTGGCTGGCCAGGCCACATTCGGGGGCCGAACGTGCCTCCGCATGCATGCCATGTTCGGCGGCCGAACCTGGACTTCCCTCACTTATGCTTTCGGGGGCCTAAAGCACTCCCGAAGTGCATGCATGTTCGGCGGCCGAACTTGAGGTTCGGCGGCCGAACCTGAGTTTTCCTCCAAGACTATTTTCATGCAAAAACTCATTTTCCTTCTAGCTTAAAAACATAAAATACATTAAAACATTTTACAAAGCTTGATTTTACCCTTCTAGAGGTCTCTGACACTCGGGATTCCACCGGACGGTAGGAATTCCGATACCGGAGTCTAGCCGGGTATTACATTCTCCCCCCCTTAAGAACATTCGTCCCCGAATGTTCACCAAACAACACATAGCATGGCATACACATAACATACATACAAAGCACCTAAAACTTACTTTAGAAAAGATGGGGATATTGCTGGAGCATGGACTCCCGTGTCTCCCAAGTGCATTCTTCCATATTGTGGTGGTTCCAAAGGACTTTCACCATCGGGATTTCCTTGTTTCTCAGCTTCCTGATCTGGGTGTCAAGAATCCGCACTGGCTGTTCAACATAGGTGAGATCTTCTTGGATCTCCACATCAGGCTCACTAAGAACCTTGCCCGGATCTGACACGAACTTCCTCAACATGGAAACATGGAAAACCGGATGGATTCTTTCCATTGAAGCAGGTAAATCCAGCTTGTACGATACATTCCCAATCTTTTGCAAGATTTCAAAGGGTCCGATGTATCGTGGGGCTAGTTTACCTTTCTTTCCAAAACGAACCACTCCTTTCATTGGAGACACCTTGAGCAATACCATATCTACCTCCTGAAACTTTACCTGTCTCCTGTGGATGTCTGCATAGCTTTTCTGTCTGCTTGCAGCAGTCTTGATTCTTTCTCTGATTATGGGTACAACCCTGTTGGTGATCTCTACTAGCTCAGGCCCTGCCAAGGCCTTCTCTCCAACTTCCTCCCAGCAAACAGGTGACCTGCACTTCCTTCCATATAAAGCTTCATATGGAGCCATCCGGATGCTAGCATGATGGCTGTTATTGTAGGCAAACTCCACCAAGGGTAGATGCTGCCTCCAAGAACCGCCAAAATCCAGCACACACATTCTAAGCATATCCTCTATCGTCTGGATGGTCCTCTCTGATTGTCCGTCCGTCTGTGGATGGAAGGCAGTACTGAAATCCAACCTGGTACCCATGGCATTTTGCAGACTCCGCCAAAACCTGGAGGTGAACTGGGGTCCTCTATCGGATACTATTGCAACAGGAACCCCATGCAGCCTGACGATCTCATCAACATACACCTGCGCCAACTTGTCCACAAAATAGTCACTCCTGACAGGAATGAAGTGAGCAGATTTGGTGAGTCTGTCCACAATCACCCATATGGAGTCCAATCTGTTGGACGTCGCCGGTAACCCCACTACGAAGTCCATAGCTATATTTTCCCATTTCCACTCTGGAATAGGTAGCGGGTTAAGCATTCCAGCCGGCTTCTAATGTTCCAGCTTCACCCTCTGACACACTTCGCAGGCTGACACAAACTGTGCCACTTCTCTCTTCATAGCTGGCCACCAATAAACTTTCTTCAGATCTTGATACATCTTGGTGGCTCCGGGGTGAACGCTGTATCTTGCATTATGAGCCTCTCTCATAATGTCTCCTTTTAGCCCTATGTCGTCTGGTACACACAATCGGCTCCCATAGTGGAGGATCACCTTGTTGTCGAATCTGAACTCACTATCCTTGCCTGACTGAACAGTCCTGGCAATCTTCACTAACTCTGGGTCCTCATGCTGTTTCTAAGCCACCCGCTCCAGAAACACAGGTGCCACTCTCATCTGGGCAACTAAAGCACCTGTACTAGACAACTCCAACTATAGACCTTCATCAATGAGCTTGTAAAACTCCTTCACCACTGGTCTCCTCTCCGCCGTAACGTGGGATAGACTGCCTAGTGATTTCCGGCTTAAGGCGTCTGCTACAACATTCGCCTTACCCGGATGGTACTGAATCTTGCAATCATAATCACTCAGCAGCTCTACCCATCTTCTCTGTCTCAAGTTCAAATCTCTTTGACTCAGGATGTACTGCAGGCTCTTATGATCTGTGAAGATCTCACATTTAACCCCATAGAGGTAGTGCCTCCACAACTTGAGTGCAAAGATTACTGCTGCCATCTCTAGGTCATGTGTGGGCTAATTCAACTCATGCTTCTTCAGCTGTCTAGAAGCATAAGCAATCACCCTTTCATTCTGCATTAACACACAACCCAATCCCATTCGGGATGCATCACAGAAAACTGTGAAATCCTCACTGCTAGCTGGCAAAGCTAACACTGGTGCCGACGTTAACCTCTTCTTAAGCTCTTTAAAACTCTCTTCGCACTGGTCGGTCCACACAAACTTCTGATTCTTCCTGGTCAACCTGGTCAGAGGAGCTGCAATCTTAGAGAAATCCTGGACAAATCTCCTGTAGTAACCTACCAAACCCAAGAAACTGCTGATCTCTGTCACTGAAGTGGGTCTAGGCCAGTTAGCCACAGCTTCTATCTTCTTGGGGTCCACCTCTATTCCACTTTCTGACACTACATGCCCCAAGAATGAAATGCTCCTCAACCAGAACTCACACTTGGAAAACTTGGCATACAAGCCATGTTCCCTCAAGGTCTGTAGAACCAACCTCAGATGATGGGCATGCTCCTCTGCATTCCTGGAATACACTAAGATATCATCTATGAAGACAATAACAAAGTGATCCAGGTATTGGCTAAACACTCTGTTCATGAGATCCATGAATGCTGCAGGGGCATTGGTTAACCTGAACGGCATAACAAGGAACTCAAAATGCCCATATCTGATCCTGAAAGCTGTCTTTGGCACATCTTCCTCTCTTATCCTCAGCTGATGGTATCCAGATCTTAGATCTATTTTGGAGAAACAACCCGCTCCTGCTAGCTGGTCGAATAGATCATCGATCCTTGGCAAAGGGTACCTGTTCTTGGTAGTGACTTTGTTCAACTGCCTGTAGTCGATACAAAGTCTAAGGGATCCATCCTTCTTTCTCACAAACAAGACTGGAGCACCCCAAGGTGAGGTACTCGGTCGGATGAAGCCCTTTTCTACCAGCTCTTGCAACTGTTCTTTCAATTCCTTCAACTCAGCTGGAGCCATCCTGTAGGGAGGGATAGAGATCGGTCGAGTTCCAGGCATCAATTCTATCTCTGTAACGACCCGAAAATCCGGACCGCTACCGGCGCTAGGATCCAGATCGGCTTAAGGCCGCCGGGACCCGTAGCAAGCCTAACATACATCCTGTATAGCTAGTATAATCCCATACATGATCAAACATAAGCATAAACTTTAAAGCATAAAACTGTAAACTTCTTCTTTAACCCGTTTGACCTGTGTATGCACTATGACTGAACTCATAGAACCCCTAGGGTCAGCATACCCCTTTGTCAAACTCGGTCCATCACATGAAACACATAAAATAAAACTCATGTACAAAGGGATTAACCAACTCGGGCCAAGCACAATACTATAACTCTGATCATATAACATAATATCATTATACAATACAACTCTTGTTACATCAATACATAACCTTACATTACATCATGTCCACAACTATTCTATTACATAATCATGACCATGGACGTAACCTGCTGATCTCCTGACTATCTCTATCTACTCTGCACCTGCAAGACTGGGGTTAGGGGAGAGGGGTGAGCTAGAAAGCCCAGTGAGCAGAAACTAAAAATATTTGCTTTAATTCCTCCATTTTTAGGTATCTTATTATTCATTTTATTATTATTATAGTTCCTCCATTTTTAGGTATCTTATTAAGTAACTTTTTCTTATTCATGCTTTCATGAAATGCAACACATCACAAACATATCACATCAAGGATGAATTTGTCACCTATAGCCCTCTACATACTGTAGTACGTCCAACTATACCAGGGGCGATGAGGCCACACCTAGTATTCGCTTACATATCTCATATCATAACAAGTCCAACTACACCAGGGGCGATTAGGCCTCACCTAGTGTCCGCTTACATAACATAGTACCAAGGGCGACTTGGTCTTTCTGTCTCATATCATACCATGGTATATCATATCATATTATCTCATCTCATATTGAGGGCTAAGGATCATCCAACATCCATCCACATCAACAACATATTATGCAATGCATCATATTCGTGAGTTCTAATGCAAAACAACCTAATACATATATCATGGCATTTTTGATGCATGGATCATGCTCTAAAAACATTTAATTTCTTAGCTTAAAACATTAGGTTTAGTTCCACTCACCTGAGACTAGCTCTGCACTGATTCTGAAATGGTTGACACTGCTAAACACCTTGGTTCCTCGGGTCCGATCCTACACAGGTGGACTCCAGTGAAGGACCAAACGTACATAAACATAACTCTACTATACTCCCCAAAAACCCCCTAAAACATCCTGAAAACATCACGTAAAACATGCAAGAAAAGTCTGGACAGGGCACTTTCGGCGGCACCTTCGGCGGCCGAAAGTCCAGACAGATCCGAAAGTCAGGCAGGTTCGGCGGCACCTTCGGCGGCCGAAACTCCCAGACAGAGACGAAACTCATGCATGTTCGGCGGCACCTTCGGCGGCCGAAAGTCTCGGACAGAGCCGAAACTCCAACTTTCGGGGGCAGGCTTCGGCAGCCTAAAGCTGCCTCCCAAGCTGGTTCGGCGGCCGAAAGTCCCTTCGGCTGCCGAACCTGGTTTCTGCCAAAGGGCAGAAACTTGGTTCTTCTTGCCCATTCCAACCCCCTACACAACCAATCATGCAAAGACCTATTCTACAACATGCATACTCAAGCATACAAGCTCCTAAGGGTCTCAAACTAACTTAAACCCCAACTACAACACACAAACAAGGCACATTGCTCAAGAACATGCACATTGAACCCATAAACATAACAGAAACTTCAACAAGCCTACTCATGCATTTCTACCCCATAAATCTACTTAAAACTTTCTTAAAACATGCAAGAGAGGTTGGATCTAAGCTTACCTCTTGAAGATCGAGAGGAAAAGCGATCCTAGCTTGGAGGTAGGGAGAAATCCGCTCCTTGGTCTCCAAGCTTCCAATCTTACTCTAACTTCAAAACTCTTCAAAAACAAGATGTAACTTGTTAAAATCTGAAAGATTTGAGGGAAAACACTTAAAATGACCAAAGGAGGGCTAGAGCTCACCGTCGGCCGAAATGGGAGAGGAAACCTCGCCTGTTTCGGTCACGGGGCCTTTTATAGGGCTGGTTCTGCCACCTTTCGGCGGCCTAACGTGCCCCCACATCTCATGCATGTTCGGCGGCCGAACATGAGGTTCGGCGGCCGAACCTTAAGTCTTTCAAACAAGGCTTTCGGGGGCCAAAGGCGCTCCCAAAACCTATCCATGTTCGGCGGCCGAACTTAACTTTCGGCGGCCGAACCTGGTAAAGCCTCCTTAGGCCTTTTTCATTCAAAACTCATTTTCCTTTTTACTTAAAACATAAAATACCTTAAAAACATTTCATAAAACATGGTTTCCCCCTTCTAGAGGTTTCCGACATCCGAGATTCCACCGGACGGTAGGAATTTCCGATACCGGAGTCTAGCTGGGTATTACATTCTCCCCCCCTTAAGAACATTCGTCCCCGAATGTTCCTCAGCTAGGACATGCATAACATGAGACATAACATACAATCATAACAACACATAAGTTCGAATTTAAAAAGAAACACGGTGTCACTGGAGTATGAACTCTCGGTCTCCCTGATGCACTTTTCATCTTAAGGTGATTCTAAGGGACTTTCACCATCGGGATTTCCTTGTTTCCACACTTTCTAACGTGCGTGTCTGCGGTCTGTACTAGCTGCTCAACATAGGTGAGATCCTCTGCGATCTCCACCTCTGGTTCCTTCAAGAACCTCACTCGGACCCGACACAAACTCATGTACCGTGGAAACATGGAAAAACGGATGGATTTCTTCCATTGAAGTAGGTAAATCTAACTCGTGGGATACATTCCCAAATCCTTTGCAGGATTTCAAAGGGCCTAATGTATCTTAGAGCTAATTCACCTTTCTGCCCATAACGAGTCACCCTCTCTTTAGGAGACATCTCCAGTAACCTCATCTTCCTCGAGAACCTCAACACGCTTCCACTGCGCACTCTAACAAAAACTCTTCTTCTCTTCTGAAATTTACATGTCTCTTGCGGACGACTCCATACTCTCCTGCTGACTCTCAGCAGTTCTGTTTCTTCTCATCTTCTGACTAGTGGCTTCCTTCTTACTGTACTAAGGGATGGGGTAAGCTGCCAAGTGGTTTCCGGTTGAGGGCATCTATCGAAATATCTGCCTCCGCCGAATATACCGAACCTTGAAGTCATAACCACTATGCAGTTTTTACCCATCTCCTTTAATTCAGGTTCTTCTCCCTTGACTCAAGATGTATTGCAAGTTTCTTAGATCTGTAAGGATCTACTACCACGCCTTATACAGGTACCGCCTCCACATCTTGAGTGCAAAGCTTACCATCGCCATCCTTAGATCATGTATAAGATGATTCAACCCATGCTTCTCCAACTACCTAGAAGCATAAGCAATCATCCTACCCCTTTTTCATTAATACACAATCTAGTTCCACTCGGAATGTATCACGGGACACTGTGAAATCTTCATCACTGGCGGACAGAGTCACCACTGGTGCTGACATCTACATTTCCTTTGGCTCTTCTAAAGCCCTCTTCACTCGGAGTAGACCACACACCTTCTAGTTCTTCTTGATCCATCTGGCCATAGGAGCGGCAACTCTAGAGAAGTTCTAGATGAACCTCCATTAGGTAACCTGCCCAACCCAAAAGCTCTTGATCTTTGTCACTACAATGGGCCTGGGCTAGTCGGCTACAACTTCAACTTTCTCAGGTCTACTTCACTTTTCTTTTCTCCGACACATATGACCCAAGAAAGGTATGCTCCTTGACCGGAACTCACATTTGGAGAACTGAGCATCCAAGCCATGTTCTCTCAGGATCTGCAATCTTGATTTCAGATAATGGGCGTACCCTTCTGCATTTCTGGAACTCACCGAGGCACCGTCAATAAAGACAATAACGGAGTGATCCAGAAACCGACTAAAACTCTGCTTATGAGATCCATGAATGTTGTAGGGGTGTGCATTCACCCGAACGACATTCCTAGGAACCCATAGTGCCCATATCTGGTTCTAAACGCTGCTCTCTGCACATCTTCTTCCTTGATCTTAACTGATGGTACCTGGACTTCAGATCTATCTTGGAAAGGCAACTAGCTCCTGCTAGCTGATTTCAACTAGATCGTCGATCCACGGCAACAACTACCTGATTGGGGTAGTGACTTCGTTCAACGACTTGTAGTCGATACAAAGTCTTAGGGATCCATCTTTCATTCTCATGACAACACTGGAACACCCCAAGGCGAAGTGCTCAGTCAGATGGAAACCCTTAACTACCAATTCTTACAACTGATCCTTATAACTCCTTTAACTCTATTGATACCATCCTGTAGAGAGGGATAGAGATTGGTCCAATTTCATGAATTACTTCTATTTTAAGCTCTATCTCCCTGACAGGTGGTAGTCCTGGAAACTCATCTAGAGAAACATCTAAAACTCTCTCTAACAACGGGCATTGAGGCGGGCTCCCTGACCTGACTGCTATACTCTCTCTAAAAAGCTAGAATCTCTGACAACTTTTTCCTGAACAACCCATGAGCCTATAGGGTTGATACTGAACCTCTAGGTATCCCTATTCTGTCCCCTCTACGGACTACCTCTGATCCATCTTGACCTCTGAACCTGACTACCTTGTCTCTGCAGACTAGGTAGTACCACTAGTAGAAGAACCAATCCAACCCTAGAATGACGTCAAACAGTCAAATCTAGAACCGCTAGGTCAGCTGGAAAGCATCTACTCACAACACAAACTCTGACTATACCGGCAGACTGACTCTGCCACAGATGGATCACACTTGGGTGCACTGACCCCAAGGGGATACTCTAACCCATAAGCTATCAACCCAACCTCACAAGGGCTCACAAGTAAACAAGGAAAAGAGAAACATCATGGTTCATAAAAGCGTACACATCAAACATAAAAGAGTGAGATTACCTGATCCCATCGGGCTTGATGTGTTAGCCTCCTGCTGGGTCATGGCGAAGATCCGCGCTGGAGCTGATGGACCTTCCCCACGGGAACCTGCTGAAGAAGGGGCTGTCCCCCTGTCTCCGCCTCTACCACTGCCCTGAAACAAGGATGGAGCTACTGGGTGAGCTACACTGTCCGATACTGTCTGCTGGGACCGTGCCACCAAGGTCGCGGTGGGACACTCACGTGCCATGTGCCCCTCCTGTTCGCACCTGAAGCATGTTGTTGTCCCAATCAAACAGACTCCCTTGTGCTGCCTACCGCACCGTATACATCTGGAGTTACCCGAACCAGAGCTCGAACCATCACCTAAACCCAGACCAGACTTTATCTGTTCCCAAAACTTGCTCTTCTTCGATCTTCTGAGGCCTCTGCCTCCCTTCTTGCTTTTTGTGACAGCCTCGCTCGAAGGGGAGAGATCAACATCACTTGTCCCTGGGATTTTGGAACCCGAAGACTGTGCCACGTACTGTTTAACTGTCCCCTGGACAATGGCACTAGCCTCCATTCTCCGTGCCATATCCACTATAGCATGGAAGCTCTCCCTTTCTGCTGATTGAACCAACGAGGAATACCTGGAGTGAAGCTTCATAACATATCTCCTCGACTTCTTCAGGTCTGTGTCAAGACCTTGTTCTGCAAACGGCAACAGCTCCAGGAACCTGTCTGTAAACTTATCTATACTCATCTCTTCCGTCTGCCTTAGCTGCTCAAACTCAATCATCTTCAGTTCTCTGGAACTATCTGGAAAAGCCCATCCTGCAAACTCATTGGCAAACTGCTCCCAGGATAAGCTCTCCAACCTTGGGTCCACATAGTTTTTGAACCATTCCCTTGCCTTCTTGCATTTCAATGTGAACCCTGCCATTTGAATGGCTCTACTGTCACTCGCTCCTAACTCATCTGTTATCATCTTTACCGTTCTGAGGTACTCAAAAGGGTCATCACCTGATTCAAACTTGGGGGCATCCAACTTTAGGTAATCTGTCATCTTTACTTTACCCCCAACTGATGAACCAGGTTTGGGTATCTGGACATCAGGGACAATTGGTTCTGCTGGTGAAGGAGGAGGTGCAGCATTCCCTGGGTTAGGGTTAGCTGGACCTGAGAAAAAGGGTGAGGATGGAAACATGGGGTACTGTGGGTATGGTGGGTGAAAGGGAGGATAGGACATAAAGGTGGGATATGGGTTATAGCTGAAGAAATCCGACGTACCTCCCATCGGATACCCTGGCCCTTGCGGGTAGGGTGGATACTGCGGTGGAACAAAACCCGAGGCCTGAGTGCCTCCTAGGGACTCCCCCATATCCTCTACTGACATACTCATGCCCAAACTACTATCTCTTCTCTGGTTATCCTCCTCTGTTTCCATCACATCCGCTGACATACCTTCATGAACTGATCTCCTCCGACCTGCATCAAAAGACCTTCTGGGGTCCCTTGATGTACTTTCTCTGATCGTCCTACAAGATCTTGCCCTCTGCAGAGCAGGGGGATGGGCATCCATGCCCTCATTCTCTGGCGGAGCTCCAGTCAATCTCGCAGATCGACGAGTTCCTCTCATCTTCACTTCTGAAAGCATAACATAGCACATAAACATAAGCATCATACGGTTCATGTGAAAACACATGAACCTGCATCACATACATATCATAGCATTAATGCACATGCTCATCATCATGGCATTCCACATCATCATACAAGACAGGACTCCATATCCTATCCTAGTGGACATGATCTTCCTATTGTGCTTGCCCTACTATAACCTCTATGAGCCCGACACACTATAGGTCCGACCATGTGAACCTAGGGCTCTGATACCACTCTGTAACGACCCGAAAATCCGGACCGCTACCGGCGCTAGGATCCAGATCGGCTTAAGGCCGCCGGGACCCGTAGCAAGCCTAACATACATCCTGTATAGCTAGTATAATCCCATACATGATCAAACATAAGCATAAACTTTAAAGCATAAAACTGTAAACTTCTTCTTTAACCCGTTTGACCTGTGTATGCACTATGACTGAACTCATAGAACCCCTAGGGTCAGCATACCCCTTTGTCAAACTCGGTCCATCACATGAAACACATAAAATAAAACTCATGTACAAAGGGATTAACCAACTCGGGCCAAGCACAATACTATAACTCTGATCATATAACATAATATCATTATACAATACAACTCTTGTTACATCAATACATAACCTTACATTACATCATGTCCACAACTATTCTATTACATAATCATGACCATGGACGTAACCTGCTGATCTCCTGACTATCTCTATCTACTCTGCACCTGCAAGACTGGGGTTAGGGGAGAGGGGTGAGCTAGAAAGCCCAGTGAGCAGAAACTAAAAATATTTGCTTTAATTCCTCCATTTTTAGGTATCTTATTATTCATTTTATTATTATTATAGTTCCTCCATTTTTAGGTATCTTATTAAGTAACTTTTTCTTATTCATGCTTTCATGAAATGCAACACATCACAAACATATCACATCAAGGATGAATTTGTCACCTATAGCCCTCTACATACTGTAGTACGTCCAACTATACCAGGGGCGATGAGGCCACACCTAGTATTCGCTTACATATCTCATATCATAACAAGTCCAACTACACCAGGGGCGATTAGGCCTCACCTAGTGTCCGCTTACATAACATAGTACCAAGGGCGACTTGGTCTTTCTGTCTCATATCATACCATGGTATATCATATCATATTATCTCATCTCATATTGAGGGCTAAGGATCATCCAACATCCATCCACATCAACAACATATTATGCAATGCATCATATTCGTGAGTTCTAATGCAAAACAACCTAATACATATATCATGGCATTTTTGATGCATGGATCATGCTCTAAAAACATTTAATTTCTTAGCTTAAAACATTAGGTTTAGTTCCACTCACCTGAGACTAGCTCTGCACTGATTCTGAAATGGTTGACACTGCTAAACACCTTGGTTCCTCGGGTCCGATCCTACACAGGTGGACTCCAGTGAAGGACCAAACGTACATAAACATAACTCTACTATACTCCCCAAAAACCCCCTAAAACATCCTGAAAACATCACGTAAAACATGCAAGAAAAGTCTGGACAGGGCACTTTCGGCGGCACCTTCGGCGGCCGAAAGTCCAGACAGATCCGAAAGTCAGGCAGGTTCGGCGGCACCTTCGGCGGCCGAAACTCCCAGACAGAGACGAAACTCATGCATGTTCGGCGGCACCTTCGGCGGCCGAAAGTCTCGGACAGAGCCGAAACTCCAACTTTCGGGGGCAGGCTTCGGCAGCCTAAAGCTGCCTCCCAAGCTGGTTCGGCGGCCGAAAGTCCCTTCGGCTGCCGAACCTGGTTTCTGCCAAAGGGCAGAAACTTGGTTCTTCTTGCCCATTCCAACCCCCTACACAACCAATCATGCAAAGACCTATTCTACAACATGCATACTCAAGCATACAAGCTCCTAAGGGTCTCAAACTAACTTAAACCCCAACTACAACACACAAACAAGGCACATTGCTCAAGAACATGCACATTGAACCCATAAACATAACAGAAACTTCAACAAGCCTACTCATGCATTTCTACCCCATAAATCTACTTAAAACTTTCTTAAAACATGCAAGAGAGGTTGGATCTAAGCTTACCTCTTGAAGATCGAGAGGAAAAGCGATCCTAGCTTGGAGGTAGGGAGAAATCCGCTCCTTGGTCTCCAAGCTTCCAATCTTACTCTAACTTTAAAACTCTTCAAAAACAAGATGTAACTTGTTAAAATCTGAAAGATTTGAGGGAAAACACTTAAAATGACCAAAGGAGGGCTAGAGCTCACCGTCGGCCGAAATGGGAGAGGAAACCTCGCCTGTTTCGGTCACGGGGCCTTTTATAGGGCTGGTTCTGCCACCTTTCGGCGGCCTAACGTGCCCCCACATCTCATGCATGTTCGGCGGCCGAACATGAGGTTCGGCGGCCGAACCTTAAGTCTTTCAAACAAGGCTTTCGGGGGCCAAAGGCGCTCCCAAAACCTATCCATGTTCGGCGGCCGAACTTAACTTTCGGCGGCCGAACCTGGTAAAGCCTCCTTAGGCCTTTTTCATTCAAAACTCATTTTCCTTTTTACTTAAAACATAAAATACCTTAAAAACATTTCATAAAACATGGTTTCCCCCTTCTAGAGGTTTCCGACATCCGAGATTCCACCGGACGGTAGGAATTTCCGATACCGGAGTCTAGCTGGGTATTACATTCTCCCCCCCTTAAGAAC
Source organism: Manihot esculenta (assembly GCF_001659605.2). Taxonomy (NCBI): domain Eukaryota; kingdom Viridiplantae; phylum Streptophyta; class Magnoliopsida; order Malpighiales; family Euphorbiaceae; genus Manihot; species Manihot esculenta. The sequence continues at coordinate 20,408,383 of NC_035169.2, read as the reverse complement.
ATTCGTCCCCGAATGTTCCTCAGCTAGGACATGCATAACATGAGACATAACATACAATCATAACAACACATAAGTTCGAATTTAAAAAGAAACACGGTGTCACTGGAGTATGAACTCTCGGTCTCCCTGATGCACTTTTCATCTTAAGGTGATTCTAAGGGACTTTCACCATCGGGATTTCCTTGTTTCCACACTTTCTAACGTGCGTGTCTGCGGTCTGTACTAGCTGCTCAACATAGGTGAGATCCTCTGCGATCTCCACCTCTGGTTCCTTCAAGAACCTCACTCGGACCCGACACAAACTCATGTACCGTGGAAACATGGAAAAACGGATGGATTTCTTCCATTGAAGTAGGTAAATCTAACTCGTGGGATACATTCCCAAATCCTTTGCAGGATTTCAAAGGGCCTAATGTATCTTAGAGCTAATTCACCTTTCTGCCCATAACGAGTCACCCTCTCTTTAGGAGACATCTCCAGTAACCTCATCTTCCTCGAGAACCTCAACACGCTTCCACTGCGCACTCTAACAAAAACTCTTCTTCTCTTCTGAAATTTACATGTCTCTTGCGGACGACTCCATACTCTCCTGCTGACTCTCAGCAGTTCTGTTTCTTCTCATCTTCTGACTAGTGGCTTCCTTCTTACTGTACTAAGGGATGGGGTAAGCTGCCAAGTGGTTTCCGGTTGAGGGCATCTATCGAAATATCTGCCTCCGCCGAATATACCGAACCTTGAAGTCATAACCACTATGCAGTTTTTACCCATCTCCTTTAATTCAGGTTCTTCTCCCTTGACTCAAGATGTATTGCAAGTTTCTTAGATCTGTAAGGATCTACTACCACGCCTTATACAGGTACCGCCTCCACATCTTGAGTGCAAAGCTTACCATCGCCATCCTTAGATCATGTATAAGATGATTCAACCCATGCTTCTCCAACTACCTAGAAGCATAAGCAATCATCCTACCCCTTTTTCATTAATACACAATCTAGTTCCACTCGGAATGTATCACGGGACACTGTGAAATCTTCATCACTGGCGGACAGAGTCACCACTGGTGCTGACATCTACATTTCCTTTGGCTCTTCTAAAGCCCTCTTCACTCGGAGTAGACCACACACCTTCTAGTTCTTCTTGATCCATCTGGCCATAGGAGCGGCAACTCTAGAGAAGTTCTAGATGAACCTCCATTAGGTAACCTGCCCAACCCAAAAGCTCTTGATCTTTGTCACTACAATGGGCCTGGGCTAGTCGGCTACAACTTCAACTTTCTCAGGTCTACTTCACTTTTCTTTTCTCCGACACATATGACCCAAGAAAGGTATGCTCCTTGACCGGAACTCACATTTGGAGAACTGAGCATCCAAGCCATGTTCTCTCAGGATCTGCAATCTTGATTTCAGATAATGGGCGTACCCTTCTGCATTTCTGGAACTCACCGAGGCACCGTCAATAAAGACAATAACGGAGTGATCCAGAAACCGACTAAAACTCTGCTTATGAGATCCATGAATGTTGTAGGGGTGTGCATTCACCCGAACGACATTCCTAGGAACCCATAGTGCCCATATCTGGTTCTAAACGCTGCTCTCTGCACATCTTCTTCCTTGATCTTAACTGATGGTACCTGGACTTCAGATCTATCTTGGAAAGGCAACTAGCTCCTGCTAGCTGATTTCAACTAGATCGTCGATCCACGGCAACAACTACCTGATTGGGGTAGTGACTTCGTTCAACGACTTGTAGTCGATACAAAGTCTTAGGGATCCATCTTTCATTCTCATGACAACACTGGAACACCCCAAGGCGAAGTGCTCAGTCAGATGGAAACCCTTAACTACCAATTCTTACAACTGATCCTTATAACTCCTTTAACTCTATTGATACCATCCTGTAGAGAGGGATAGAGATTGGTCCAATTTCATGAATTACTTCTATTTTAAGCTCTATCTCCCTGACAGGTGGTAGTCCTGGAAACTCATCTAGAGAAACATCTAAAACTCTCTCTAACAACGGGCATTGAGGCGGGCTCCCTGACCTGACTGCTATACTCTCTCTAAAAAGCTAGAATCTCTGACAACTTTTTCCTGAACAACCCATGAGCCTATAGGGTTGATACTGAACCTCTAGGTATCCCTATTCTGTCCCCTCTACGGACTACCTCTGATCCATCTTGACCTCTGAACCTGACTACCTTGTCTCTGCAGACTAGGTAGTACCACTAGTAGAAGAACCAATCCAACCCTAGAATGACGTCAAACAGTCAAATCTAGAACCGCTAGGTCAGCTGGAAAGCATCTACTCACAACACAAACTCTGACTATACCGGCAGACTGACTCTGCCACAGATGGATCACACTTGGGTGCACTGACCCCAAGGGGATACTCTAACCCATAAGCTATCAACCCAACCTCACAAGGGCTCACAAGTAAACAAGGAAAAGAGAAACATCATGGTTCATAAAAGCGTACACATCAAACATAAAAGAGTGAGATTACCTGATCCCATCGGGCTTGATGTGTTAGCCTCCTGCTGGGTCATGGCGAAGATCCGCGCTGGAGCTGATGGACCTTCCCCACGGGAACCTGCTGAAGAAGGGGCTGTCCCCCTGTCTCCGCCTCTACCACTGCCCTGAAACAAGGATGGAGCTACTGGGTGAGCTACACTGTCCGATACTGTCTGCTGGGACCGTGCCACCAAGGTCGCGGTGGGACACTCACGTGCCATGTGCCCCTCCTGTTCGCACCTGAAGCATGTTGTTGTCCCAATCAAACAGACTCCCTTGTGCTGCCTACCGCACCGTATACATCTGGAGTTACCCGAACCAGAGCTCGAACCATCACCTAAACCCAGACCAGACTTTATCTGTTCCCAAAACTTGCTCTTCTTCGATCTTCTGAGGCCTCTGCCTCCCTTCTTGCTTTTTGTGACAGCCTCGCTCGAAGGGGAGAGATCAACATCACTTGTCCCTGGGATTTTGGAACCCGAAGACTGTGCCACGTACTGTTTAACTGTCCCCTGGACAATGGCACTAGCCTCCATTCTCCGTGCCATATCCACTATAGCATGGAAGCTCTCCCTTTCTGCTGATTGAACCAACGAGGAATACCTGGAGTGAAGCTTCATAACATATCTCCTCGACTTCTTCAGGTCTGTGTCAAGACCTTGTTCTGCAAACGGCAACAGCTCCAGGAACCTGTCTGTAAACTTATCTATACTCATCTCTTCCGTCTGCCTTAGCTGCTCAAACTCAATCATCTTCAGTTCTCTGGAACTATCTGGAAAAGCCCATCCTGCAAACTCATTGGCAAACTGCTCCCAGGATAAGCTCTCCAACCTTGGGTCCACATAGTTTTTGAACCATTCCCTTGCCTTCTTGCATTTCAATGTGAACCCTGCCATCTGAATGGCTCTACTGTCACTCGCTCCTAACTCATCTGTTATCATCTTTACCGTTCTGAGGTACTCAAAAGGGTCATCACCTGATTCAAACTTGGGGGCATCCAACTTTAGGTAATCTGTCATCTTTACTTTACCCCCAACTGATGAACCAGGTTTGGGTATCTGGACATCAGGGACAATTGGTTCTGCTGGTGGAGGAGGAGGTGCAGCATTCCCTGGGTTAGGGTTAGCTGGACCTGAGAAAAAGGGTGAGGATGGAAACATGGGGTACTGTGGGTATGGTGGGCGAAAGGGAGGATAGGACATAAAGGTGGGATATGGGTTATAGCTGAAGAAATCCGACGTACCTCCCATCGGATACCCTGGCCCTTGCGGGTAGGGTGGATACTGCGGTGGAACAAAACCCGAGGCCTGAGTGCCTCCTAGGGACTCCCCCATATCCTCTACTGACATACTCATGCCCAAACTACTATCTCTTCTCTGGTTATCCTCCTCTGTTTCCATCACATCCGCTGACATACCTTCATGAACTGATCTCCTCCGACCTGCATCAAAAGACCTTCTGGGGTCCCTTGATGTACTTTCTCTGATCGTCCTACAAGATCTTGCCCTCTGCAGAGCAGGGGGATGGGCATCCATGCCCTCATTCTCTGGCGGAGCTCCAGTCAATCTCGCAGATCGACGAGTTCCTCTCATCTTCACTTCTGAAAGCATAACATAGCACATAAACATAAGCATCATACGGTTCATGTGAAAACACATGAACCTGCATCACATACATATCATAGCATTAATGCACATGCTCATCATCATGGCATTCCACATCATCATACAAGACAGGACTCCATATCCTATCCTAGTGGACATGATCTTCCTATTGTGCTTGCCCTACTATAACCTCTATGAGCCCGACACACTATAGGTCCGACCATGTGAACCTAGGGCTCTGATACCACTCTGTAACGACCCGAAAATCCGGACCGCTACCGGCGCTAGGATCCAGATCGGCTTAAGGCCGCCGGGACCCGTAGCAAGCCTAACATACATCCTGTATAGCTAGTATAATCCCATACATGATCAAACATAAGCATAAACTTTAAAGCATAAAACTGTAAACTTCTTCTTTAACCCGTTTGACCTGTGTATGCACTATGACTGAACTCATAGAACCCCTAGGGTCAGCATACCCCTTTGTCAAACTCGGTCCATCACATGAAACACATAAAATAAAACTCATGTACAAAGGGATTAACCAACTCGGGCCAAGCACAATACTATAACTCTGATCATATAACATAATATCATTATACAATACAACTCTTGTTACATCAATACATAACCTTACATTACATCATGTCCACAACTATTCTATTACATAATCATGACCATGGACGTAACCTGCTGATCTCCTGACTATCTCTATCTACTCTGCACCTGCAAGACTGGGGTTAGGGGAGAGGGGTGAGCTAGAAAGCCCAGTGAGCAGAAACTAAAAATATTTGCTTTAATTCCTCCATTTTTAGGTATCTTATTATTCATTTTATTATTATTATAGTTCCTCCATTTTTAGGTATCTTATTAAGTAACTTTTTCTTATTCATGCTTTCATGAAATGCAACACATCACAAACATATCACATCAAGGATGAATTTGTCACCTATAGCCCTCTACATACTGTAGTACGTCCAACTATACCAGGGGCGATGAGGCCACACCTAGTATTCGCTTACATATCTCATATCATAACAAGTCCAACTACACCAGGGGCGATTAGGCCTCACCTAGTGTCCGCTTACATAACATAGTACCAAGGGCGACTTGGTCTTTCTGTCTCATATCATACCATGGTATATCATATCATATTATCTCATCTCATATTGAGGGCTAAGGATCATCCAACATCCATCCACATCAACAACATATTATGCAATGCATCATATTCGTGAGTTCTAATGCAAAACAACCTAATACATATATCATGGCATTTTTGATGCATGGATCATGCTCTAAAAACATTTAATTTCTTAGCTTAAAACATTAGGTTTAGTTCCACTCACCTGAGACTAGCTCTGCACTGATTCTGAAATGGTTGACACTGCTAAACACCTTGGTTCCTCGGGTCCGATCCTACACAGGTGGACTCCAGTGAAGGACCAAACGTACATAAACATAACTCTACTATACTCCCCAAAAACCCCCTAAAACATCCTGAAAACATCACGTAAAACATGCAAGAAAAGTCTGGACAGGGCACTTTCGGCGGCACCTTCGGCGGCCGAAAGTCCAGACAGATCCGAAAGTCAGGCAGGTTCGGCGGCACCTTCGGCGGCCGAAACTCCCAGACAGAGATGAAACTCATGCATGTTCGGCGGCACCTTCGGCGGCCGAAAGTCTCGGACAGAGCCGAAACTCCAACTTTCGGGGGCAGGCTTCGGCAGCCTAAAGCTGCCTCCCAAGCTGGTTCGGCGGCCGAAAGTCCCTTCGGCTGCCGAACCTGGTTTCTGCCAAAGGGCAGAAACTTGGTTCTTCTTGCCCATTCCAACCCCCTACACAACCAATCATGCAAAGACCTATTCTACAACATGCATACTCAAGCATACAAGCTCCTAAGGGTCTCAAACTAACTTAAACCCCAACTACAACACACAAACAAGGCACATTGCTCAAGAACATGCACATTGAACCCATAAACATAACAGAAACTTCAACAAGCCTACTCATGCATTTCTACCCCATAAATCTACTTAAAACTTTCTTAAAACATGCAAGAGAGGTTGGATCTAAGCTTACCTCTTGAAGATCGAGAGGAAAAGCGATCCTAGCTTGGAGGTAGGGAGAAATCCGCTCCTTGGTCTCCAAGCTTCCAATCTTACTCTAACTTCAAAACTCTTCAAAAACAAGATGTAACTTGTTAAAATCTGAAAGATTTGAGGGAAAACACTTAAAATGACCAAAGGAGGGCTAGAGCTCACCGTCGGCCGAAATGGGAGAGGAAACCTCGCCTGTTTCGGTCACGGGGCCTTTTATAGGGCTGGTTCTGCCACCTTTCGGCGGCCTAACGTGCCCCCACATCTCATGCATGTTCGGCGGCCGAACATGAGGTTCGGCGGCCGAACCTTAAGTCTTTCAAACAAGGCTTTCGGGGGCCAAAGGCGCTCCCAAAACCTATCCATGTTCGGCGGCCGAACCTGGTAAAGCCTCCTTAGGCCTTTTTCATTCAAAACTCATTTTCCTTTTTACTTAAAACATAAAATACCTTAAAAACATTTCATAAAACATGGTTTCCCCCTTCTAGAGGTTTCCGACATCCGAGATTCCACCGGACGGTAGGAATTTCCGATACCGGAGTCTAGCTGGGTATTACAATCTCGAACTCTATCTCCCTAGCAGGTGGTAAACCTGGCAGCTCGTCTGGGAAGACATCTAAGAACTCTCTGACCACTGGCACCGAGGCGGGCTCTCTAACCTGACTGCTAAGCTCTCTCACATGAGCCAAATACCCCTGACATCCCTTCCTAAGCAACCTACGAGCCTGAAGAGCTGATATCAGACCTCTAGGTGTACCCCTCCTGTCTCCCCTGAAGACAACCTCTGACCCATCCTGACCTCTGAACCTGACTACTTTGTCCCTGCAGTCCAAGGTAGCACCATGGGTAGATAACCAGTCCATCCCTAGAATGACGTCAAAATCTATCAAGTCTAGAACCACAAGGTCGGCAGAAAGGCATCTTCCCTCAACAAGGACTGGACTGCACTGGCAAACTGACTCTGCTACAGATGGATCACACTTGGGTCCACTGACCCAGAGAGGACACTCTAACCCAGAGATCATCAGACCCAACCTCTCTACGGCTCTCGGGGCAATAAAAGAATGAGATGCACCAGGGTCCATCAAGGCATACACATCTAAACAACCAATGACTAAGTTACCTGCCACCATGGTGTTAGATGCATCTGCCTCCTGCTGAGTCATCGTGAAGATCCGTGCTGGAGCTGATGGACCTTCACCTCTGAAACCCGCTGAAGAAGAGGCTGACCCTCTTCCTCTGCCTCTGCCACTGGCCTGAGTCGTGGCTGGAGCTGCTGGCTGCGCTACACTACCTGAAGCTGTCTGCTGGGACTAAGCCATAGGTACTGTCCTAGGACACTCCCGAGCCATGTGTCCCTCTTGCCTGCATCTGAAGCAGGCTGCTGTCCTAGCCCGGCAAACTCCCTTGTGTGGCTTACCACACCTTGCACAAACTGCATTATCCGCACCAGAGCTTGAGCCACTCCCTAGTCCCAGATTGGACTTGATCTTGTTCCAAAACTTGTTCTTCTTGGGCTTCCTAGTGGTGTTACCCCACTTTCTACTGCCCGAAGCTGTTGCACCCGAGGATGAGGGATCTAGCCTTCCCCCACCCGGGGTCTTAGAACCAGAAGACTGTGCCACTGATTGTTTAACTGTCCCCTGAATGATGGCACTAGCCTCCATTTTCCGGGCCATATCCATTATGGCATGGAAGCTCTCCCTATCTGCTGACTGGATCAAGGAGGAATATCTGGAGTGGAGTTTCATGATATACCTCCTTGACTTCTTCTGGTCTGAGTCAAGATTTTGCCCTGCAAATGGCAATAGCTCTAAGAATCTGTCTGTGAACTCATCTACACTCATCTCTTCTGTCTGCCTCAACTGCTCAAACTCGATCATCTTCAGCTCCCTTGAACTATCAGGGAAAGCCCATCCTGCAAACTCGTTTGCAAACTCTTCCCAAGACATGCTGTCCACCCTCGGGTTCACATAATTCTTAAACCACTCTCGGGCCTTCTTGCATTTTAGTGTGAACCCAGCCATCTGAATGGCTCTACTGTCATCCGCCCCAATCTCATCTGTAATCACCTTGACCCTTTCAAGATACACAAACGGGTCATCCCCTTTTTCATACTGAGGAGCACCAAGCTTCATGTAGTCGGTTATCTTGACCTTGCTCCCTCCAGATGAGCTAGGTTTAGGTACTGGGGTTTCTGGAACTGTGGGTTCTGCTGGTGGAGGAGGAGGAGCAGCATCCCCTGGGATAGGGTTTGCTGGATTTGGATAGTAGGGCGGGGGTGGATACATGGGGTACTGTGGGTATGGTGGGTAGTAAGATGGGTATGGCATGTGAGAAGGGTAAGGATTAAAGCTGGGGTAATCCGATGTACCTCCCATCGAATACCCGGGATTTTGAGAAAAGGGTGGGTAGTGAGGTGGCTGAACAAATGCCGAGGCCTGGGTGCCTCCTTGGGACTCTCCCATTCCTTCTTCCGACATGCTCACTCCTAAACTGCCATCCCTCCTCTAGTCCACATCCATCTCCTCCCCCATATCCTCTGACATTCCTCCCTGAACTGTTCCCCTCACTGATTTGCTTCTACCCAGATCTAAAGACCTTCTAGGGTCTCTTACTGCTCTTTCTCTGCTGGACCTACTTGACATTGCCCTAGGCAATGCTAGAAGACGGGCGCTCGTGCCCTCATCCTCAGGTGGTACTCCAGTCAATCGGGCAGATCGACGAGTTCCTCTCATCCTGTTTTCTGAAAAACAGTACACATCACATAAACATTAGCATCATATGGTTCATGTGGGAACACATGAACCCGCATCACATACATATCATTCATATCATAGCATTAATGCACATGTATATAATTCTAATATCCGGCTAGCTTCCGGCATCGGAATCCCTACCTTCCGGCGGAATCTCAGTTGGAATCTGGAATTTCTGAAGATGTCAGAGGCTTCTAGAGGGGTAAAATGTGTTTTCTAAAATATTTTACTGATTTCATGGTTTTAAATGGAAAAAGAATTGAGTTTTAAAAAGAAAAGACCAAGGAGGCATTTGCCAGGTTCGGCCGCCGAAAGTGAAGTTCGGCCGCCGAACATGGAAAGGCTTCGGGAGCGCCTTTGGCCTTCGAAAGCTTTGTTTGAACGAGCCAAGGTTCGGCCGCCGAAAGTCAAGTTCGGCCGCCGAACATGCATGAGTTTAGGGGGCACGTTAGGCTGCCAAAGGTCTTCGACCAGGCCACCTATAAAGAGCCCTCATATCGAAAATGGGCGAGTTTTCTCCCCATTCTCGAGATCAGGTGAGTTCTTGTGCTCCTTTGGTCGTTTTTATGCTTTTTCTACCCATCCCTCAAAGTTTTCATGAGATCTACCCTCGTTTTGAAGTTTTAAAGCTTAGATCGAAGTTTTGGGAGCTTGGAGCTTTTGGGGCATGGATTCTCCACACCTCCGAGTTAGAGATCACGCAACCCTCGATCTTCAAAAGGTAAGTGTAGATCTTTGCTTTCCTAGTGTCTTTTGAATTTTTATGAAGGTTTTAATGGTTAAGTATGGGTAGATATGCATGTTAGGATTTATGTGGGTTTTATGCCCAATGTATGTTATGTGATGCTCATGTATGTTTATATGATGCTATGTTGAATGTTTAGGCTAGGTTATGCATGTGGGAGAGTGTATGCATGAGTGGGAAAGAGCAAGTGAGATTATGGGTTGTTTTGATGGTTTTGGCCTATGTGGGTCATAAGCTATCTATGTATGCTTTTGATGTTGTTTTTGGAGTTTAATCGAGCTATTAAGCTCCTTTGTGCATGGTTATAGGTTTATGCATGTTTTGGTAAAGTTGGGTGCTTGTTTTGGGGTGTTGGAAGGTTTGGGAGGCTTCAATGCGTGAGAAGCTGAGTTCTGCCCTTCTGGGAAGAACTCAGGTTCGGCCGCCGAAGGTGGTTTCGGCCGCCGAACCTGCCTTTGGATGCATGGATTGGCCGCCTAACCTTGCCCCCGAAAGCTGAGTTTTGGCTTGAAAGCAGACTTTCGGCCGCCGAAGGAAGGATTCGGCCGCCGAAAGTGCCTGACTTTCATCTCTGGAGTGGGACTTTCGGCCGCCGAAGGTGCCGCCGAAGGTGCCCGAGTTTCGTCTCTGGAGAGAGGGTTCGGCCGCCGAAGGTGCCGCCGAAAGTGCCCTGTCCAGCCTTTTCATGGTTGTTTTCTATGCATGTTTAAGTGATGTTTTAAGGGGTGTTTGGGTAGTTGTTTATGAGTTGTTTAGAGTGTGTTGGCACCTCATTCGAGTCCACCTGTGTAGGATCGGACCCGAGGGACCGAGGAGGCCATCAATATTAGCAGTTGCAGAGTCAGTCCAGCGTCTGCCAGAGGTGAGTAGAACTAAACTTAATCTTTTATTGTACGAAATTCAAATGCCTAAAGCATGTTCACGCATCATGTTTATATGTAATAGGTTGATTGCACTAGTTACACGAATATGACGCATTGCATTATTTATTGTTGATGTGAATGGACCAAGGCGACCCCAATAGCCCATGTTATGTATGAAAGACCTGGGTAAGTCCCTTCGTGGGCCAGGCACTATGTTATGTATGAAAGACCTGGGTAAGTCCCTTCATGGGCCAGGCACTATGCAGATGGAGTTTTGGTGGTCATGTCCGTCTGTTATGTGGAATGTTTGTGCTGTGACGCATTTCATAAAAGCGTGTAATTAATGAACTGTTTTCTTTATTTCTACTCACTGGGCTTTTTAGCTCACCCCTCTCCCCTAACCCCAGTTTTGCAGGTCAGTGGTAGGCCAGGAAGACGTCAAGAGTAAAGGTTTTGCTTATGTAATAGTATTAGATTAGTACTTTTAGTGTGGACATGTATTATACATTGATATAATGTTTTGTAAGAGAATGTAATGTAAAGTTAAGTGGAGTTATGTTTATGGATTAGTACTTTGCTTGGCCCTAAGACTTGGCTAGTCCCTGTTTAATACATGATATAATGTTTTGTAAGAGAATGTAATGTAAAGTTAAGTGGAGTTATGTTTATGGATTAGTACTTTGCTTGGCCCTAAGACTTGGCTAGTCCCTGTTTAATACATGATGTATGTTATGTTTAGTGTTGAGTTATGTTTGAACTAAACTGGTGGCATGTGTTGTTTACCACGCTAGTGTTTGATGAGGACCTTAGTGGAGGTCTTGTGTTTGTGGTTTGATGCATGCACAGGTTAGGTTCTAGTCCTTTGGATGTAATCCCAGCTTGATGTATGTCATGTTGACCCAGCTAGAGTTTTGATGAGGGCTCTAGTAGGGGGTTCTTTATGTTTTCAGTTTTTGCATACAGGTCAAGCTCGGTATTTACATCAGATGTTCCAGTTTTTACGTTAAAGTTTTGATCATGTATGGGATTTGACCAGGTGATAGGAGGTATGTTTGGCTTGCTACGGGTCCCGGCGGCCTTAAGCCGATCTGGATCCTAGCGCCGGTGGCGGTTCGGGCTGTTACGGTAGGGTATCGGTTTTCGGGTCGTTACAGAGTGGTATCAGAGCTTTGGGCCTCATCAGTACGGTGTGTTGAGAAAAGATGCTCAAGGATTAGAGATATCCCACATCGGAAAGAGGTTAGCTTAGAGGTCATAGAAGGGCAAGCACAATAGGTAAAATCATGTCCACTAGGATAGGATGTTGAGTCCTGTCTTGATTGATGATGTGAAATGCCATGATTTTATGCATGTGCATTAATGTTATGTATGATATGCTATGTATGCTATGTATGTTGCAGGTTCATGTTTTTCCACCTGAATCGTATGATGCTAATGATTGATTGTATGCTTGTGTGTTGTTCTTCAGAGGAGCCAGAATGCGAGGTGCTCGTCGATCTGTGGAATCGACTGGAGTTCCATCTGAGTGGGAAGGTATGGACACCTTTCCCCCTGCTCTGCCAAGAGCGCAGTCGTGGGGAGTCAGCAGATGGGGAACATCATGGGACCCTGGAAGGTCTTTTGATGTAAGCAGAGAAGGAATGGCTCCAAGAAGGATGTCAGCTAGTATGAGGGAAGTAGAGTTGGATGTTCAAAGAAGAGATATCAGTGTGGGAATCAGAGTGCCAGAAGAAGGTATGGGAGATTCTCAGGAGGATGCTCAGACTCAGGATTCCAGAATCTCAGGTTCAGGAGGGATTGATCCCTCCACTCTGAGTACAGCCTCCACGAAAAGCAAGAAGTGGGGCAGAACCCTGAGGGGGAAGAAGAAGAAGTTGTGGAGACGGTTGAAGTCTAGTCTGGGATTAGGTGGTGGTTCGAGCTCTGGCTCATGCACTTCAAGATGCTTGAGGTGCGGAAGGCCGCACAAGGGAATCTGCCGTTATGGGACTAATCTATGTTACAGGTACGGACAGGAGGGGCACATAGCACGTGTGTAACGACCCGAAATTCGGACCGCTACCGGCGCTAGGATCCAGGTCGGCTTAAGGCCGCCGGGACCCGTAGCAAGCCTAACATGCAACCTGAAAACCTATTTAATCCCATACATGATCAAGAAAATACATAAAAATTTAAAACTTTTCTTTCGTTCATACACCAAACTCAACCTGTGCATGCACTATACATAAACATAATCATAATCATGACCCCTCTTTGGGATCTCATCAATGCCCCAATGGGCGATACATCATAAGTTGAGTTGGTTTGCATACTCATCATAAAATATCTAAGATCATGTATTAAAAGGGATATCTTATACATATAGTCAAGCACAACCTCTAATCCTCAAAGTCATTACATAACTAAAACTGTACTTTTACATAACATTAATACATTTATCATGTCCACACTATCTATTACATACACATGACTTCATTACTCTTACGGATCTCCTGGTCTACCCTGTACCTGCAAATCCTGGGGAAAATGGGTGAGGGGTGAGCTACTAGAGCCCAGTGAGCAGAATAATAAAAACATTTAAATCATATGGATCATGGAATGCATCACATCACAGCTAATCACATCAAGGATGAACTTGTCACCAATAGCCCTCTACATAGTCCAACTGTGCCAGAACGTAGAATGGGTCCTGGTCTTTCCCTTACATAACATAGCATATCGTAACAGTCCAACTGTGCCAGAACGTAGAATGGGTCCTGGTCTTTCCCTTACATGGTGCCAGCGAATGTAGAATGGGTCCCACTGGTCTTACATTCCGTACTGTACATATCACATCGTCTTATCATAGATCGAGGGCTTTGGATCATCCAACGTTCATCCACATCAATCAACAATAAAGTATGCAATGCAACATATTCGTGAATTCTAATGCAACAACCTAGTACATCTCATGGCATTCATGATGCGTGAAACATGCTAAAAAGTCCATTATTTGCTTTAAAACATAATAAGTTATTCCACTCACCTCTAGGTAGCTCTGACCAGACACTGGAGCAGCTGATTCACTGCTGGGGTCCTCGGGTCCGAACCTACACAGGTGGACTCAAATGAGGGACCAAACAAACAAGAACATAACTCTAAACTACTCCCCAAAAACCCCCTAAAACATCATGAAACAATCATAGAAAAACATGCAAGAGAGGGCTGGACAGGGCACTTTCGGCGGCAGGTTCGGCGGCCGAAAGTCCCTCCAGAGTCGAAAGTCAGGCAGGTTCGGCGGCACCTTCGGCGGCCGAAACTCCCAGACAGAGGCGAAACTCATGCATGTTCGGCGGCACTTTCGGCGGCCGAAACTCCCAGACAGAGACGAAAGTCTCCTTTCGGGGGCAAGCTTCGGCAGCCGAAGGCTGCCTCCACAAGCATGTTCGGCGGCCGAAAGTTCCTTCGGCTGCCGAACCTGGTTTCTCCCTTAGTGGCAGAAACTCAGCTCTTCCACACACATTGCCTCCAAAACTACCCAATCATGCAAAAACCTATTCTACAACATTCCCAAACATACACAAACAAGCATACAAGTTCCTAGGGGCATCAAACCAACAAAAACCCCAACTACAACACAACAAGCAACTCACATTGTTCATAAACACATATAAAACCCATAAACCTAACTATGAGCTAAACATGCATTCTACCCCATAGATCTACTTAAAACTTGCTTAAAACATGCAATGAGCTTAAGATCGGCTCTTACCTCATGGAGATCGAGAGAGAAGACCTAAACTCGGAGATGGGAGGGGTTGAGTTCCCTTGAACCTCAAAGCTCCAAAACTTTGCTCAAAGCTTGAAAATCTTCAAAACAACGTAAAAACTCATGAAAATCGAGTAGGATTGGAAGGAAAGAACTCAAGATCGGTGAGGGACGGCGGAGAGCTCACCTTGGCCGGAAATGGGGAAAAAGCTCGCCCGTTTTCGGCTAAGGGACCCTTTTATAGTGGCTGGCCAGGCCACGTTCGGGGGCCGAATGTGCCTCCGCATGCATGCCATGTTCGGCGGCCGAACTTGAGGTTCGGCGGCCGAACCTGGACTTTCCTCACTTATGCTTTCGGGGGCCTAAAAGCGCTCCCGAAGGCATGTATGTTCGGCGGCCGAACATGAGGTTCGGCGGCCGAACCTGAGTTTTCCTCCAAGGTTGTTTTTATGTAAAAACTCATTTCCATTTTACTTAAAACTATGAAATACCTTAAAACATTTTATGAAAACATGTTTCTACCCTAATAGAGGCTTCCGACATCTGAGATTCCACCGGACGGTAGGAATTCCGATACCGGAGTCTAGCCGGGTATTACATTCTCCCCCCTTAAGAACATTCGTCCCCGAATGTTCCTCAACTAGCACATAGCATGGCATAAAACATAACATACATACATAGCACATAAACACATAGAGATCTAACCTTAAAAGAGATGAGGGTACTGCTGGAGCATAGACTCCCGTGTCTCCCAAGTGCATTCTTCCAAATTGTGGTGGTTCCACAGGACTTTCACTATCGGGATTTCCTTGTTCCTTAGCTTTCTGATCTGGGTGTCTATGATCTGTACTGGCTGTTCAACATAGGTGAGATCCTCTTGGACCTCCACATCAGGGTCACTAAGAACCTTGCTCGGATCTGACACAAACTTCCTCAACATTGAAACATGGAAAACCGGATGGATTCTTTCCATTGAAGCAGGTAAATCCAGCTTGTACGACACATTCCCAATCTTTTGCAAGATTTCAAAGGGTCCGATGTATCGTGGAGCTAGTTTACCTTTCTTTCCGAAGCGAACCACTCCTTTCATAGGAGACACCTTGAGCAATACCAGATCGCCCTCCTGAAACTCTAACTGTCTTTTGCGGATGTCTGCATAACTCTTCTGTCTGCTTGCAGCAGTTTTGATCCTTTCTCTGATTATGGGTACTACCCTGCTGGTAATCTCTACTAGCTCAGGCCCTGCTAAGGCCTTTTCTCCAACCTCTTCCCAGCAAACAGGTGATCTGCACTTCCTTCCATATAAAGCTTCATATGGAGCCATCCCGATGCTAGCATGATGGCTGTTATTATAGGCAAACTCCACCAAAGGTAGATGCTGCCTCCAAGAACCGCCAAAGTCCAGCACACACATTCTGAGCATATCCTCTATGGTTTGGATGGTCCTTTCTGATTGTCCGTCACTGTCGTTGGTCTAGGCAAGTTAGCCACAGCTTCTACCTTCTTGGGGTCCACCTCTATCCCATTTTCTGGCACTACATGCCCCAAGAATGAAATGCTCCTCAGCCAGAACTCACACTTAGAGAACTTGGCATACAAGCCATGTTCCCTCAAGGTCTGCAGAACCAACCTCAGATGATGGGCATGCTCCTCTGCGTTCCTAGAATACACCAAGATATCATCTATGAAGACAATAAGAAAGTGATCCAGGTATTGGCTAAATACTCTGTTCATGAGATCCATGAATGCTGCAGGGGCGTTGGTTAACCATAACGGCATCACAAGGAACTCAAAATGCCCATATCTGGTCCTGAAAGCTGTCTTTGGCACATCTTCATCCCTTATCCTTAGCTGATGGTATGATAGAGCATAATTTAGTCCATTTTATATTAATATTATTGATAAATATTTACATGATTTCTGCTTAATTTAGTGCTTTTAATATTATTTTGCAGAAAATGGTGTAAAAGGACACTTTGGAGAAAATACCCCTAAAACTGCCTTATTTGGAGCAAAAGAGAGCAAGCCTGCCAAGTTGAAATCATGTCAAGCTAAATATGGAAAGTTCTAAATAAGGAAAGTGGCAAAGAAGGAAAGAACATTCAGCCAAAGCAATTTGAAATTCAAATTTCAAATCAGCAAGTTGCCCTTTCCTTATTCAAGAAGCCATATCTCAAGCTGCCATAATTGAAGAGCCAAAGAAGGAAAGTATTTTGAAATTCAAATCTCCAAGATTCATATTCAGATATTGGATTTCAAGATCCCACTCATTAGGGAAGCCAAATCTCAAGATCGCATGTTCCCCACTTTATGCCATGCACATTCAAGTTTCCATAAAAGGCTCCACCTTCCTCTTTAGTGAATGGGCACACTCCAAAAACATGGGCAGCCTCTTTGATACGGATCCAATAGGACAAATTTCTAACTATGGTGTGGAGCAAACTTATATCATTCCAATGGATCCAAGAGTAGTTCAAAATCATATTCATATAATCCATATATATTTGGGGCGTGCTTTAATTCATATGGGACAGATTTGGTGCAACACTTGCAATCATAGGCTGAGGGAGCCTAATCAAACCTATGGGCTAAAACTACATAAAGGAAAGCCTAAAGTGAAGATCAAGTAAGGCTTTTGTGAAGATTCAACTTTGTTAGGATGGGCATGCTAGTTTTATTATTTAAACACTTGTTTTATTTTAGTTTTGTTTGGGCTTGTATTCTGCCCATATTTTATCTTTTAAGTTTTAGAGTGTTGGGCCATGTTTTGGGCTTATGTTTTAATACTTATGTGTTATTTTAGTATATGATTGGGCTTGGGCCTTATGTGTTTAAGTCAGGCCCAAGAAGAGTGTCTTAGGGTTTTAATTGTTTTTCTCCTTACTATATAAGGATAAGAAACAATTGTAAGAGACAGCTTTTAATCAAACTTTTCAGAATTTCTTTCATGCCTTTGGCGTGTATTGCTTTGAGTGAGAGTGAGGATTTGCTTTCATCAATTGCACCAGGAATCTTGGCTAACTTATCAACTATTCATTGTGGCGTTTGTCGGATTCTCATCTAAATCCTTCGATCATTGGTGTTTCAGCTTCTCTAAGTTTGGGGTGCCATAGGAGGTGGGTTTATCAGATCTTTGGATTCCGTATCTACTTGTGCGTGTGAGTTTGAGGCTTGTGCCATAGGGTTCCGCGTCAGTTGGTATCAGAGCCAAAGTGAGGTAAATTCTTATTTATCTCAGGATCTAGAGTTTTTTTTCTGAGTTTTCCTTTTCTTCGTTATTGATTTCTGTGAGTTTCCTTTCCTTCGTTATTGAGTTTTCCTTTTTTTCTGAGTTTTTTTTTTCTGAGTTTTCCTTTTCTTCTTGCATCACAAAAAAAAAAAAATCGCAATACAAAAAAAAAAAAAAAAAAAACGAAAAAAAAAAAAATCCCTTTGCCTTATCTTGTTCTGGCAGAAATTGTGATTGTATCTATATTTCCGTACCTATCTCAATTGATTGCTGTAGTTTGTGGGAATCAATTTGGAAATTTGAAATTTGAATTGGGTTGAATCCAGATTAGAGACAAAAGAAATCTGCCTATAGAATTTTATTTGATTTTTTTTTCTGTCTCTATTTGTGGGTCTTGATACTTGCCTTTTTGGGTAGATTTTAATAGATCCATATTTAATTTACTTTGAAGTGAATTAAATTCAAAATTTTCCAGATTCGTTTTTATTTGAATTCTAAGTTTCCTTTTTGGTTTAAGCTTGTTTTTATTTCCTTGACATTGCTGGAGTATTATTTGCTTGTGTCTATACTCTAGGTGATATTTTCAAGTAGCACAAAACCTAGTTCGTGTGTTACTTTCCAAATTGTCAGTGTCTTCTTTCTAGTTTTTGCGCTCTTCGTTCTTTCTTTAGGTTTTCTTTTTTTTTGTTTCATTAAACGCACCTTGTGGTTAGTTGGTTGACCTTAGTTTCTGAAGTGCAATTGAAGAATCAGCAAAAGAGTGGTAAGTGTGCAAACACTTGAGTTCTTTCTTTTCTAACACAATATTTGCTAGTTCTCTTTGTTCTTTGTTGATTAAAGGTAGGATGAGTAAAGAGCAGAATGTCTCACCAGCGTCCACTTCTACAAGAATACCTCAAAGAACTCATAATTGCAATAATGACTGTGATGATTCGGATGTGTTTGTTAATAATGTGTTGCTTGCTGCACATTGTGAGATGCTTGTTGCTAGGCGTGCTCTGAATATGCAGGTTAAGGAAGAAAGCCTGAAACAGCGGGAAAACATATTTCACACTAGGTGTTTGGTTAATGGAAAAGTGTGTACTGTCATTATTGATGGAGGTAGTTGTGCAAATGTGGCTAGTGTGTATATGGTGGAGAAATTGGGCTTGGCTTCTATTAAACACCCTAAGCCATACAGATTGCAATGGTTGAACGACTGTGGTGAGGTCAGAGTTACACGCCAGGTGGTTATACCATTTTCTATTGGTAGGTATAAGGATGAGATCTTGTGCGATGTGGTACCTATGCAGGCAAGCCATATATTGTTGGGTAGGCCGTGGCAATATGATAGAAAGGTGCAACATGATGGGCTCAATAACAAGTACTCCTTCACTCATGAAGGACAGAAGCTTATACTCGCTCCTTTATCACCTCAAGAGGTATATGCCGATCACATAAAAATGCTGGAGAGGGAGAGGGAGGCTTCGGCCTTGGCTACAAAGGTGAGTGAGAGCTTGAGTTCTGTGGAAAAAATGAGAGAAAAGAGTGAGTTTGAGGGTAACGAGGCTGGAAAAGAATCAAGACTAGTTCAAGGAGGGAAGATGGAGAAAGAAAAGGAGAAAGAAGAGGCTAAAGTTGCAATGTCAACTTCCATACAGATTCAAATTGAAGAGGAAGTTGTAATGCAATCATCTAATGTAGTTGTTCTTGAAAATTCCATTAATGAGCTTATAGAAGAGGTTGTGAATGATGGTGGACATGGGGAGCACATGATTGATGAGGTGGAGGAGGTGAATAAGACTGTTTTGGAAGTTGTAGAGGAGAATGGGTCACATCCACATGATATTTCTATGACTAATATTTTTATGTCTAGTTCATTTGTTCTTGATGTGCAGGTTGTTGATGAAAACATCCATGATGAAAGTTTTATACTATTTCCACCTATTCAAAAGGAGGTCTTTGAAGATCCATGGGTGCCTAAAGCTTTCCTTCTTGACATAAATATCAGCAAGATTCGAGGACGAATCTTTTCTAAAGAAAGAGGGAATGATACGGATCCAATAGGATAAATTTCTAACTATGGTGTGGAGCAAACTTATATCATTCCAATGGATCCAAGAGTAGTTCAAAATCATATTCATATAATCCATATATATTTGGGGCGTGCTTTAATTCATATGGGACAGATTTGGTGCAACACTTGCAATCATAGGCTGAGGGAGCCTAATCAAACCTATGGGCTAAAACTACATAAAGGAAAGCCTAAAGTGAAGATCAAGTAAGGCTTTTGTGAAGATTCAACTTTGTTAGGATGGGCATGCTAGTTTTATTATTTAAACACTTGTTTTATTTTAGTTTTGTTTGGGCTTGTATTCTGCCCATATTTTATCTTTTAAGTTTTAGAGTGTTGGGCCATGTTTTGGGCTTATGTTTTAATACTTATGTGTTATTTTAGTATATGATTGGGCTTGGGCCTTATGTGTTTAAGTCAGGCCCAAGAAGAGTGTCTTAGGGTTTTAATTGTTTTTCTCCTTACTATATAAGGATAAGAAACAATTGTAAGAGACAGCTTTTAATCAAACTTTTCAGAATTTCTTTCATGCCTTTGGCGTGTATTGCTTTGAGTGAGAGTGAGGATTTGCTTTCATCAATTGCACCAGGAATCTTGGCTAACTTATCAACTATTCATTGTGGCGTTTGTCGGATTCTCATCTAAATCCTTCGATCATTGGTGTTTCAGCTTCTCTAAGTTTGGGGTGCCATAGGAGGTGGGTTTATCAGATCTTTGGATTCCGTATCTACTTGTGCGTGTGAGTTTGAGGCTTGTGCCATAGGGTTCCGCGTCACTCTTGGACACACCTTGGGCAGTATCTTGAAGATCTTGGACAGCAATTAAAAGACTAAAGAGCCCCCACTTGCATGCTCCACGTTTTTTCCTTCACCCATACACAAAGAAGGCACATAACTCACCAAGGGCACTTTGGGAAGTCTCCAAAAGACTCATGGATACTAAAAAGGGAATAGGCAGCCTCTCAACACCTATTTAAAGGCCTCAAGAACACAAGAAGAGGCACAATTCAACTCTCCAAATTCGGCCAAGCAAGGGCAGCCACACTCCAAGGGGCTTCTCCCCTCAATTTCGGTTCTTCTTTCTTCTTTTCTTTAATTTTCTGTTTTGGTTCAGCCATGAGTGGCTGAAACCTTCTTTCTAGTTGAAGTTTGGTTGAAACTAAGGTTGTTTAAAAGGTTGTGAGATCTGAACATAAAGTGTTTGCTTTTGATTTATTCAATATTCATGCAATTGTGCTTAATTATAAAGATTGCTTTGTTGTTTTGATCAAATTGGCCACTTGATTCTTGATTGCAAAGTTAATTGATTGTTGATTAGGATATTTGTTAGTTCGTAATTGCTGGAAATATTCTGATCTAAGAACACTTGGTGTAAAAAACCAAGAAATTGCATGATCTAACATCATCTCATGAGTTTGAGTAGTTAGGGTTTGGATCTTTCTTGTTCTTCATGCAATTGGCAATTGTTTTGATGCCTATGGCCCAAGGACGTTCCTTGGCAATTTTTTGATTAGTAATTGGTTAGAGGACGTTCCCTAATCAATTTGTTCATAAGGAAAGACATGGTGGTGAGAAGCGTCTTCTACCCCCATAACCAACCTATTGAGTTAATCAAGATTACCATGTTTCAATGATCAACCCAAACAACTAAAGTGGATCCATATCTTCAACTAGACCTTTCTCTTATTGATTTCCTCTTTATTTTTATTACTTGCTGTTTTAATTACTTTCATTAGTTGTTAATCAAATCATCTCAAAACCCCCTTTTTTACTTTCCTTGCACTTTACTTTTGTTCTATTTGCAATCACTTGCTTTCACTTGTGCTTTCAATTGGTTTGATTGGTCTTGATTAAGATAAATAAATAGGTAATCAATTCTCTGTGGATACGATCCTTCACCACTGTCTACAGTTGTATTTGTAGGTAACCAAGAAGGTTATTTTTGACCGGCTTCGACAACCGCTCCTGTCATGGTACCTCGATCTTAGATCTATTTTGGAGAAACAACCCGCTCCTGCTAGCTGGTCGAATAGATCATCGATCCTTGGCAGAGGGTACCTATTCTTGGTAGTGACTTTGTTCAACTGCCTGTAGTCGATACAAAGTCTGAGGGACCCATCCTTCTTCCTTACAAACAAGACTGGAGCACCCCAAGGTGAGGTACTCTGTCAGATGAAGCCCTTTTCTACCAGCTCTTGCAACTGCTCTTTCAACTCCTTCAACTCAGCTGGGGCCATCCTGTAGGGAGGGATAGAGATCGGTCTAGTTTCAGGCACCAACTCTATCTCGAACTCTATCTCCCTAGCAGGTGGTAAACCTAGAAGCTCGTCTGGAAAGACATCCTGAAACTCTCTGACAGCTGGCACCGAGGCTGGCTCCCTGACCTGACTACTAATCTCTCTCACATGAGCCAAATACCCCTGACATCCCTTCCTAAGCAACCTACGAGCCTGAATAGCTGATATCAGACCTCTAGGTGTACCCCTCTTGTCTCCTCTGAAGACGACCTCTGACCCGTTCTGATCTCTAAACCTGACTACCTTGTCCCTGCAGTCCAAGGTAGCACCATGGGTAGATAGCCAATCCATCCCTAGAATGACGTCAAAGTCTGTCAAATCTAGAACCACAAGGTCGGCGGAGAGGCATCTTCCCTCAACAAAAACTGGACTGTACTGGCAGACTGACTCTGCCACTGACGGGGCACACTTGGGTCCACTAACCCATAGGGGACACTCTAACCCAGAGACTATCAGACCCAACCTCTCAACGGCTCTCGGAGCAATAAAAGAATGAGATGCTCCCGGGTCCATTAAAGCATACACATCAGAACACCCAATGATGAGATTACCTGACACCACGGTGTTGGATGTGTTAGCCTCCTGCTGAGTCATGGTGAAGATCCTGGCTGGAGCTGATGGACCTTCACCTCGGGAACCAGAAGAAGAGGTTGCCCCTCTCCCTCTACCTCTGCCACTGCCCTGAGTTGTGGCTGGAGCTACTGGCTGTGCCACACTACCAGAAGCTGTCTGCTGGGGCTGGCCCATAAAAGGTGCTCTAGGACACTCCCGAGCCATGTGTCCCTCCTGTCCACATCTGAAACATGTATTAGTCCCAGCTCGACACACTCCCCTGTGCGGCCTCCCACACCTTTGGCATTCTGTACCGTCTGAACCTGAGCTCGAGCCACCGCCGAATCCCAGACCGGATTTCAACTTACTCCAAAACTTGTTCTTCTCCGGTTTCTTGGTGGTGTTATTCCACCTCTTGCTACTTGATCCTTGAGAAGAGAGACCTGGCCCTCCTCTGCCTGGGGTCTTAACCCCTGAAGACTGGGTCACTGACTGCTTCACTGACCCCTCAACTATAGCACTCGCCTCCATCCTTCGAGCCATATCCACCACAGTGTGGAAACTTTCCCTCTCAACTGACTGAATCAAAGAGGAGTACCTAGAATGCAGCTTCATAACATATCTCTTGGCTTTCTTCGAATCGGTATCTAGAGCTTGCCCTGAAAAAGGCAATAGCTCCAAGAATTTATCCGTGAACTCCTCCACACTCATGTGTTCCGTCTGCCTCAGCGGTTCAAACTCAATCATCTTCAGTTCTCTGGAACTGTCTGGAAAAGCCCATCCAGCGAACTCATTCGCAAATTCTTCCCATGTCTTGCCGTCTAGTCTCGGGTCCACATAACACTTGAACCATTCCCGTGCCTTCTTGCACTTTAAGGTGAACCCTGCCATCTAAATGGCTCTGCTATCATCCGCCCCTAGCTTATCAGTTATTGTCTTCACTACTCTTAGATACTCAAAGGGGTCATCCCCTGACTTGTATTTGGGAGCATCCAGCTTAAGGTAATCTGTCATCTTTACCTTGCTCCCACCGGCTGAGCTAGGTCTAGAAGGTTGAGTAACTGGGGCTGCTGGTTCTGTAGGTGGTGGAGGTGGGGGTGCAGCATTCCCCGAGGTGGGGTTTGCCGGGTTTGGATAGAAGGGTGAGGGTGGATAAGTTGGGTACTGTGTATAAGGTGGATAGAAAGGTGGATAAGGCATGTAGGTAGGGTAGGGGTTAAAACTGGAATAATCCGATGTACCTCCCATCGGATACCCTGAACCCTGTGGGAAGGGTGGATAATGGGGTGGAAAACCATACCCCGAGGCCTGAACGCCTCCCTGCGACTCCCCTGTCCCCTCTTCCTCCATGCTAACATCCAGATTCCCATCCCTCCTCTGATCCTCTTCCATAACCTCCCTCACGTCTGAAGAACTTCCTCCTCTATCTGTCCCCCTTCTGCTAGCATCAAAAGACCTTCTAGGGTCCCTTGACACTTTTTCTCTGTTTGCTCTACAGGACATTGCCCTAGGCAATGTAGGAGGACGGGCGCTCGTGCCCTCATCCTCAAGTGGCACTCCAGTCAATCGTGCAGATCGACGAGTTCCTCTCATCCTGTTTTCTGAAAAACAGTACACATCACACAAACATTAGCATCATATGGTTCATGTGGGCACACATGAACCCTCATCACATATACATCATTCATCTCATAGCATCAATGCACATGTATATAATCATGGCATTTCACATCATCATACAAGACAGGACTCCACATCCTATCCTAGTGGAATGATCTTTCCTATTATGCTTGACCTTCTATAACATCTATGAGCCCGACACTCTAGGTCCGATCCTATGAACCTAGGGCTCTGATACCATTCTGTAACGACCCGAAATTCGGACCGCTACCGGCGCTAGGATCCAGGTCGGCTTAAGGCCGCCGGGACCCGTAGCAAGCCTAACATGCAACCTGAAAACCTGTTTAATCCCATACATGATCAAGAAAATACATAAAAATTTAAAACTTTTCTTTCGTTCATACACCAAACTCAACCTGTGCATGCACTATACATAAACATAATCATAATCATGACCCCTCTTTGGGATCTCATCAATGCCCCAATGGGCGATACATCATAAGTTGAGTTGGTTTCCATACTCATCATAAAATATCTAAGATCATGTATTAAAAGGGATATCTTATACATATAGTCAAGCACAACCTCTAATCCTCAAAGTCATTACATAACTAAAACTGTACTTTTACATAACATTAATACATTTATCATATCCACACTATCTATTACATACACATGACTTCATTACTCTTACGGATCTCCTGGTCTACCCTGTACCTGCAAATCCTGGGGAAAATGGGAGAGGGGTGAGCTACTAGAGCCCAGTGAGCAGAATAATAAAAACATTTAAATCATATGGATCATGGAATGCATCACATCACAGCTAATCACATCAAGGATGAACTTGTCACCAATAGCCCTCTACATAGTCCAACTGTGCCAGAACGTAGAATGGGTCCTGGTCTTTCCCTTACATAACATAGCATATCATAACAGTCCAACTGTGCCAGAACGTAGAATGGGTCCTGGTCTTTCCCTTACATGGTGCCAGCGAACGTAGAATGGGTCCCACTGGTCTTACATTCCGTACTGTACATATCACATCGTCATATCATAGATCGAGGGCTTTGGATCATCCAACGTTCATCCACATCAATCAACAATAAAGTATGCAATGCAACATATTCGTGAATTCTAATGCAACAACCTAGTACATCTCATGGCATTCATGATGCGTGAAACATGCTAAAAAGTCCATTATTTGCTTTAAAACATAATAAGTTATTCCACTCACCTCTGGGTAGCTCTGACCAGACACTGGAGCAGCTGACTCACTGCTGGGGTCCTCGGTTCCTCGGGTCCGAACCTACACAGGTGGACTCAAATGAGGGACCAAACAAACAAGAACATAACTCTAAACTACTCCCCAAAAACCCCCTAAAACATCATGAAACAATCATAGAAAAACATGCAAGAGAGGGCTGGACAGGGCACTTTCGGCGGCAGGTTCGGCGGCCGAAAGTCCCTCCAGAGTCGAAAGTCAGGCAAGTTCGGCGGCACCTTCGGCGGCCGAAACTCCCAAACAAAGGCGAAACTCATGCATGTTCGGCGGCACTTTCGGCGGCCGAAACTCCCAGACAGAGACGAAAGTCTCCTTTCGGGGGCAAGCTTCGGCAGCCGAAGGCTGCCTCCACAAGCATGTTCGGCGGCCGAAAGTTCCTTCGGCTGCCGAACCTGGTTTCTCCCTTAGTGGCAGAAACTCAGCTCTTCCACACACATTGCCTCCAAAACTACCCAATCACGCAAAAACCTATTCTACAACATTCCCAAACATACACAAACAAGCATACAAGTTCCTAGGGGCATCAAACCAACAAAAACCCCAACTACAACACAACAAGCAACTCACATTGTTCATAAACACATATAAAACCCATAAACCTAACCATGAGCTAAACATGCATTCTACCCCATAGATCTACTTAAAACTTGCTTAAAACATGCAATGAGCTTAAGATCGGCTCTTACCTCGTGGAGATCGAGAGAGAAGACCTAAACTCGGAGATGGGAGGGGTTGAGTTCCCTTGAACCTCAAAGCTCCAAAACTTTGCTCAAAGTTTGAAAATCTTCAAAACAACGTAAAAACTCATGAAAATCGAGTAGGATTGGAAGGAAAGAACTCAAGATCGGTGAGGGACGGCGGAGAGCTCACCTTGGCCGGAAATGGGGAAAAAGCTCGCCCGTTTTCGGCTAAGGGACCCTTTTATAGTGGCTGGCCAGGCCACGTTCGGGGGCCGAATGTGCCTCCGCATGCATGCCATGTTCGGCGGCCGAACCTGGACTTTCCTCACTTATGCTTTCGGGGGCCTAAAAGCGCTCCCGAAGGCATGTATGTTCGGCGGCCGAACTTGAGGTTCGGCGGCCGAACCTGAGTTTTCCTCCAAGGTTGTTTTTATGCAAAAACTCATTTCCATTTTACTTAAAACCATGAAATACCTTAAAACATTTTATGAAAACATGTTTCTACCCTACTAGAGGCTTCCGACATCCAAGATTCCACCGGACGGTAGGAATTCCAATACCGGAGTCTAGCCGGGTATTACAATGTGAGTGTCCCACTGCGCCCAGGTTGGCTCCGTCCCAGCAAGCAGCTTCAGGTAGAGCAGCTCAGCCAGTAGCTCCAGCCGTGTTTTAGGTTAGTGGTCGAGGCAGAGGAAGAGGGTCAGCCTTTTCTTCTGAAGGTTTCCGTGGAGAAGGTCCGTCAGCTCCAGCTCGGATCTTCACCCAAGCTCAGCAGGAGGCAGACACATCGAACACAGTGGTGCCAGGTATGCTCACTTTTGGATGTTCTGATGTGCATGTTTTGTGAACCCTAGTGCTTCTCTTTCTTTAGTTGCTCTAGGAGCCGTTGAGAGGTTGAGTTGATAGCTTCTGGGCTAGAGTGTTCTCTTTGGGTCAATGGACTCGAGTGTGATCCATCTGGGGCAGAGTCAGTCTACCGGTCTAGTTTTGTGTCAGTTGAGGGTAGATGTCTTCCACTCGACTTTGAGGTCCTAGACTTGACTGTCTGGACGTCAATCGAGGGATGGATTGGTTTCTGCTCGTGGTGCTATCTTGGTCTGCAGAGACACGGTAGTCAGGGTCAGAGGACAGGATGGGTCAGAGGTGGTCTTCTGAGGGAACACAGTAGGGATGCCTAGAGGTTTGTTGTCAGCCTGTCAGACTCGTAGGGTGCGTAGGAGGGGTTGTCAGAGGGTTCTAGCTCTTGTTTGAGAGTTTTGCAGTCAGGTCAGGGAACCAGCCTCAGTTGTAACGACCCGAAAATCGGACCGCTACCGGCGCTAGGATCCGGGTCGACTTAAGGCCGCCGAGACCCGTAGCAAGCCTGACATACGTCCTGAAAACCTGCTGAATCCCATACATGATCAACAACATACATAAAAATCTCTAAGATCATGTACTAAAGGGATAACAACATTCTATGGTCAAGCACACCACTAACATCCATATACATCATCTCATTACATAACTATACTGATTAAGACTTTACATTACAATATGATCATGTCCATTACTAGCTATTACATAAACCTGAATTCTTTACTCTATCCGGACTCCTGCTCTATACTGTACCTGCAAGCCTGGGGGTAAAGGGAGAGGGGTGAGCTAAAAGCCCAGTGAGTAGGACTATAAAACATATTAACACTATGCTCCAATGAAATGCATCATAACACAGACAATTCACATAAGGGTTGGGTGAACTTGTCACCAATTAGTCCAAGTTAACATAGTGCCAGGCCGTAGCATGGGGTCCTGGTCTTCCTGTCATAACATACATTACTTGCCATTTCCCCAGGGCCTCCTCTGGGCTCTTGGTCTTCGAGTCTCATAACCGTGCCAGGCCGTAGAATGGGGTCCTGGTCTTTCCTTACATAGTGCCAGGCCGTAGCATGGGGTCCTGGTCTTCCTGTCATGGACTAATTGGGTCATCCAATATTCACCCACATCAACAACAATAGATGCAATGCGGCATATTCGTGGAAACTAATGCAATCATCCTATTGCATAACCATGATGCATGAAACATGATAAAACATTTAATTTAAAAGATTAAGTTTAGTTCCACTCACCTCTGGCTGACTCTGACAACACCGAAGCAGCTGAACTCACTGCTGGGGTCCTCGGTTCCTCGGGTCCGAACCTACACAGGTGGACTCAAATGAGGGACCAAACATATCTGAACATAACTATAAACTACTCCCCAAAAACCCCCTAAAACATCATGAAACAACCATACAAAAACATGCAAGGAAGGCCTGGACAGGGCACTTTCGACGGCAGGTTCGGCTGCCGAAAGTCCCTCCAGAGCCGAAAGTCAGACAGGTTCAGCGGTACCTTCGGCGGCCGAAACTCCCAGACAGAGACGAAACTCATGCATGTTCGGCAGTACCTTCGGCGGCCGAAACTGCCAGACAGAGACGAAAGTCTCCTTTCGGGGGCAAGCTTCGGCAGCCGAAAGGCTGCCTCCCCATCCATGTTCGGCGGCCGAAAGTTCCTTCGGCTGCCGAACCTGGTTTCTGCCAAAGGGCAGAAACTTGGCTCCCAATGCACATTTCGCCTCCAAACTTATCAAACATGCATCAAACCTATTCTACAACACACAAACACAAGCATACATGTTCCTAGGGGTCTCAAACCATCATAAACCCCATCTACAACACATCAAGCATCCACATTGTTCAAGAACACACATTTATACCCATAAACATAACCATAACCTAAACATGCATTCTAACCCATAGATCTTTCATAAAACTTATTCAAAACATAAAACGAGCTTAAGATCGGCTCTTACCTCTTGAAGATCGAGAGAGACGACCTAAAAACTCGGAGTTGGGAGAGATTTGGTTCTTGAACCTCCAAGCTCCAAAACTTTGCTCAAAAGCTTAAATCTTCAAAACCAAGTTAAAACAAGTGAAAATCTTGAAAGATTTAGAGGAAGAACATCAAAAATGGGTGAGGGACGGCGGAGAGCTCACCTTGGCCGAAAATGGGGAAAAGCTCGCCCGTTTTCGGCTAAGGGACCCTTTTATAGTGGCTGGCCAGACCACGTTCGGGGGCCGAATGTGCCTCCGCATGCATGCCATGTTCGGCCGTCGAACCTGGCGGCCGAACTTGAGGTTCGGCGGCCGAACCTGGACTTCCCTCACTTATGCTTTCGGGGGCCTAAAGCACACCCGCAACGCATGCATGTTCGACGGCCGAACCTGAGTTTTCCTCCAATGCTATTTTCATGCAAAACTCATTTTCTTTCATGCTTAAAACATAAAACACATTGAAACATTTCATAAAAACATGGTTTTACCCTACTAGAGGTTTTCGACATCCGAGATTCCACCGAACGGTAGGAATTCCGATACCGGAGTCTAGCCGGGTATTACATCAGTGGTAATAGTTAGAGAGTTCTTAGTTGTTTTCCCAGGCGAGTTGTCAGGTTTACCATCTGTCAGGGAGTTATAGTTTGGTGTAGGAGTGGTGTCTGGATGCAGAACCATTTCTACCCTTCCCTATAGGATGGCACCTGCGTAGAGAGAGGTAGTAGTCAGAGTAGAGGCGAGACTTGGTAGACAGGGGTTTTATCCGTCCTAGTACCTCACCCTGGTTTATTCCAGAGTGGTGGTGGGAAAAGAAGGATGAATCCTTGGGACTTTGTAACGACTATAAGCAGTTGACCAAGGTCACTACCAAGGGCAGGTATTCCCATGCAGGATGGATGGTCTATTGGGATAGCTAGTAGGAGCTGTTTGTTTTCCAAGATAGGTCTGAAATCCAGGTACTACCTGTGAGAGTTAGAGTTAGTTTTGGGTCAGATGTGAGAAGAAGCCAATCAGTGAAGATGGAGAGAAAGAGTAAGGATCAGAGAAGCGCAGCGGAAGCTAGTGGAGTTCAGGAGTAGGTTGGGTACTGCTAAGGTGTTTCTTTTGGTAAGGGTGATTTCCTATGGAGAGGATCCATTCGGATTTCTATGTTCCTGTATTATGGAAGCTCGTGTCAAATCCAAGTGAGGTTCTTAAAGAACCAGAGGTGGAGATCTCAAGGGATCTCACCTATGTTGAGCAGTTAGTGCGGATCACGGACACATAAGTCGAGAAGTTGAGGAACAAGGAAATTTCGATGGTGAAAAGTTTTGGAAATCACCACTGGATGGTGGTGAGTGTTTGGGAGACCCGGGAGTTTATACTCCAGCAGTGCCTGTGTCTCTCTTTCAGGAGAGAGATTTTTAGGTTTTGCTTGCTTGTTTATGTATGATTGATGTTATGTTTTGAGATGCCTGTTTGCTTGTGGAACATTCGGGGACGAATGTTCTTAAAGGGGGGAAGAATGTAATACCCGGCTAGCTTTCGGCATCGGAATCCCTACCTTCCGGCGGAATCTCCGTTGGAATCTGGAATTTCTGAAGATGCCAGAGGCTTCTAGAGGGGTAAAATGTGTTTTCTAAAATATTTTACTGATTTCATGGTTTTAAATGGAAAAAGAATTGAGTTTTAAAAAGAAAAGACCAAGGAGGCATTTGCCAGGTTCGGCCGCCGAAAGTGAAGTTCGGCCGCCGAACATGGAAAGGCTTCAGGAGCGCCTTTGGCCTCCGAAAGCTTTGTTTGAACGAGCCAAGGTTCGACCGCCGAAAGTCAAGTTCGGCTGCCGAACATGCATGAGTTTAGGGGGCACGTTAGGCTGCCGAAGGTATTCAACCAGGCCACCTATAAAGAGCCCTCAGATCGGAAATGGGCGAGTTTTCTCCCCATTCTCGAGCTCAGGTGAGTTCTTGTGCTCCTTTGGTCGTTTTTATGCTTTTTCTACCCATCCCTAAAAGTTTTCATGAGATCTACCCTCGTTTTGAAGTTTTAAAGCTTAGATCGAAGTTTTAGGAGCTTGGAGCTTTTGGGGCTTGGATTCTCCACACCTCCGAGTTAGAGATCACGCAACCCTCGATCTTCAAAAGGTAAGTGTAGATCTTTGCTTTCCTAGTGTCTTTTGAAGTTTTATGAAGGTTTTAATGGTTAAGTATGGGTAGATATGCATGTTAGGATTTATGTGGGTTTTATGCCTAATGTATGTTATGTGATGCTCATGTATGTTTATATGATGCTATGTTGAATGTTTAGGCTAGGTTATGCATGTGGGAGAGTGTATACATGAGTGGGAAAGAGCAAGTGAGATTATGGGTTGTTTTGATGGTTTTGACCTATGTGGGTCATAAGCTATCTATGTATGCTTTTGATGTTGTTTTTGGAGTTTAATCGAGCTATTAAGCTCCTTTGTGCATGGTTATAGGTTTATGCATGTTTTGGTAAAGTTGGGTGCTTGTTTTGGGGTGTTGGAAGGTTTGGGAGGCTTCAATGCATGAGAAGCTGAGTTCTGCCCTTCTGGGAAGAACTCAGGTTCAGCCGCCGAAGGTGGTTTCGGCCGCCGAACCTGCCTTTGGATGCATGGATGGGCCGCCTAACCTTGCCCCCGAAAGCTGAGTTTTGGCTTGAAAGCAGACTTTCGGCCGCCGAAGGAAGGATTTGGCCGCCGAAAGTGCCTGACTTTCATCTCTGGAGTGGGACTTTCTGCCGCCGAAGGTGCCGCCGAAGGTGCCCGAGTTTCGTCTCTGGAGAGAGGGTTCGGCCGCCGAAGGTGCTGCCGAAAGTGCCCTGTCCAGCCTTTTCATGGTTGTTTTCTATGCATGTTTAAGTGATGTTTTAAGGGGTTTTTGGGTAGTTGTTTATGAGTTGTTTAGAGTGTGTTGGCACCTCATTCGAGTCCACCTGTGTAGGATCGGACCCGAGGGACCGAGGAGTCCATCAGTATTAGTAGTTGCAGAGTCAGTCCAGCGTCTGCCAGAGGTGAGTAGAACTAAACTTAATCTTTTATTGTACGAAATTCAAATGCCTAAAGCATGTTCACGCATCATGTTTATATGTAATAGGTTGATTGCACTAGTTACACGAATATGACGCATTGCATTATTTATTGTTGATGTGGATGGACCAAGGCGACCCCAATAGCCCATGTTATGTATGAAAGACTTGGGTAAGTCCCTTCATGGGCCAGGCACTATGTTATGTATGAAAGACCTGGGTAAGTCCCTTCATGGGCCAGGCACTATGCAGAGGGAGTTTTGGTGGTCATGTCCGTCTGTTATGTGGAATGTTTGTGCTGTGACGCATTTCATAAAAGCATGTAATTAATGAACTGTTTTCTTTATTTCTACTCACTGGGCTTTTTAGCTCACCCCTCTCCCCTAACCCCAGTTTTGCAGGTCAGTGGTAGGCCAGGAAGACATCAAGAGTAAAGGTTTTGCTTATGTAATAGTATTAGATTAGTACTTTTAGTGTGGAAATGTATTATACATTGATATAATGTTTTGTAAGAGAATTTAATGTAAAGTTAAGTGGAGTTATGTTTATGGATTAGTACTGTGCTTGGCCCTAAGACTTGGCTAGTCCCTGTTTAATACATGATGTATGTTATGTTTAGTGTTGAGTTATGTTTGAACTAAACTGGTGGCATGTGTTGTTTACCACGCTAGTGTTTGATGAGGACCCTAGTGGAGGTCTTATGTTTGTGGTTTGATGCATGCACAGGTTAGGTTCTAGTCCTTTGGATGTAATCCCAGCTTGATGTATGTCATGTTGACCCAGCTAGAGTTTTGATGAGGGCTCTAGTAGGGGGTTCTTTATGTTTTCAGTTTTTGCATACAGGTCAAGCTCGGTATTTACATTAGATGTTCCAGTTTTTACGTTAAAGTTTTGATCATGTATGGGATTTGACCAGGTGATAGGAGGTATGTTTGGCTTGCTACGGGTCCCGGCGGCCTTAAGCCGATCTGGATCCTAGCGCCGGTGGCGGTTCGGGCCGTTACGGTAGGGTATCGGTTTCTGGGTCGTTACAATAATCATGGCATTTCACATCATTATTCAAGATAGGACTCTTTATCCTATCCTAGTGGACATGATCTTTCCTATTGTGCTTGACCTTCTATACCATCTATGAGCCCGACACTCTAGGTCCGACCATATGAACCTAGGGCTCTGATACCATTCTGTAACGACCCGAAAATCGGACCGCTACCGGCGCTAGAATCCAGATCGGCATAAGGCCGCCGGGACCCGTAGCAAGCCTGACATACAACCTGTAAACCTGTGTAATCCCATACATAATCATACAAATACATAAACATGTGAACTTTTTCTTTCATAAATCAAGCTTAACCTGTGCATGCACATTAACATAACCATAAACCTCACACTGGAGCCCTCATCAAATGCTCCAATGGGGTATCAATAACATACATTAAGCTTGATTACTCATCTCATCAAATAATAACAGTGATCATGTATTAAAAAGAATACCAAACACATAGGGTCAAGCACAATCTCCAATCCTCAATATCATTATTACATACATGACTTTACAATTCTTTTACATCAAAATTTTATCATGTCCACACTTCTAACCATTACATAAGCATGACTTTACTCTTCTTGACTTCTCTGTCTAGCCCGTACCTGCAACCCTGGGGGATTAGGGAAAGGGGTGAGCTACTAGATGAGCAGAATAATAAAAACATTTGAATCATATGCCATAATGGAATGCAACACATCACAGACAAATCACATCACGGATGGTATTGTCACCAATAGACCTCTACATTCCAAAGTGCCGGGACGTAGAATGGGTAAACCGGTCTTTCCCTTAAACATATCATAACATAACATTTCCAAGGTGCCGGGACATAGAATGGGTCAACCGGACTTCCATACCATGACATATCGTACCATATCACATCATATCATATGAGGACTAAAGGATCATCCAATAACCAATCCACATCAACATCATAGAATGCAATGCAACATATTCGTGAATTCTAATGCAAAGAACCTAAGATATCACATGGCATTCATGATGCATGAATATGCTCAAAACTTATAAATTATTCGCTTTAAAACGTAAAGGTTTATTCTACTCACCTCAGCTAGCTCTGACAAAGACTGAAGCAGCTGACTCACTGCTGGGGTCCTCGGTTCCTCGGGTCCGAACCTACACAGGTAGACTCAAATGAGGGACCAAACATACTAGAACATGACTCTAAAACATCCCCCAAAAACCCCCTAAAACACCTCAAAACAATCATGCAAAACATGCAAAGGAAGGCTGAACAGGGCACGGTAGGTTCGGCGGCCGAAAGTCCCTCCAGAGCCGAAAGTCAGGCAGGTTCGGCGGCACCTTCGGCGGCCGAAACTCCCAGACAGAGACGAAACTCATGCATGTTCGGCGGCACTTTCGGCGGCCGAAACTGCCCTCCAGAGACGAAAGTCCTCTTTCGGGGCAGGCTTCGGCAGCCGAAGGCTGCCTCCACAAGCGGGTTCGGCGGCCGAAAGTTCCTTCGGCGGCCGAACCTGAGTTTCTCCAAAGTGGCAGAAACTCAGCTCCAACATGCACAAATGCCTCCCAAACCTTTCAAACATGCATAAACCTATTCTACAACACTCCCAATCATACACAATCAAGCATACAAGTTCATAGGGGTCTCAAACTAGCCTAAACCCCAACTACAACACATCAAACATACGCACATTGCTCATAAACACACATTAAACCCATAAACTCAAAACAACCTAAACATGCATTTCTACTCCATGAATCAACTTAAAACTTGTTTAAAACATATAGTGAGCTTAAGATCGACCCTTACCTCTTGAAGATCTAGAGGAAAATGACCCTAGCTCGGAGATGGGAGAGATTGAGTTTCTTGAACCTCAAAGCTCCAAAACTTGCTTTATACTCGAAAATCTTCAAAACAAAGTTGCAAACTCATAAAAATCATGAAGAATGGAAGGAAGAAACTCAAGATCGGCGAGCGACGGCGGAGAGCTCACCTTGGCCAAAAATGGGGAGAAAAGCTCACCTGTTTCGGCTAAGGGACCCTTTTATAGGTGGCTGGCCAGGCCACATTCGGGGGCCGAACGTGCCTCCGCATGCATGCCATGTTCGGCGGCCAAACCTAAGGTTCGGCGGCCGAACCTGGACTTCCCTCACTTATGCTTTTAGGGGCCTAAAGCACTCCCAAAGTGCATACATGTTCGGCGGCCGAACCTGAGTTTTCCTCCAAGACTATTTTCATGCAAAAACTCATTTTCCTTCTAGCTTAAAAACATAAAATACATTAAAATATTTTACAAAACATGATTTTACCCTTCTAGAGGTCTCCGACACTCGGGATTCCACCGGACGGTAGGAATTCCGATACTGGAGTCTAGCCGGGTATTACAGCAGTCCCACTAACGAGTTTCCAAACTTTCTCTTGCCTCAACCAGCCCTGACGAGCTTTTGGGCATTTTTCAATCATGGCGGGCTTCTGGTAATTTTTAAGCTCTGGCATGCTTCTGGGCATTATCTGGCCCTGGTGGGCTTGCAGGCACTTTCCTCCCCTAACGAGCTTATGGCATTTTCTTTTCCTGACCATCCCTGACGATCTTCCTTCCATTCCTCCTTGTGGACTTCACTCACTCGCTCAGCAGCCCTTTGTAAGAGCAGTGATAAATACCTTGTAGCCTGGGCATGAAATGCCTTATAAACTTCTTGTGAAGGGGGACTAACAACCGGTTGGTCAGCCTGGCATATACCCGCCTTGTGGTATGGGTATGTGATGTCTTAAAAACTTCTTGTGAAGCGGGACTAACACCCAGTTGGTTGGCCTGCGTATACCTACCTTGTGGTCTAGCATCAAATGCCTTAGAAACTTCTTATGAAATGGAACAAACACCCTGTTGGTCGACCTAGCGTGTGCCCACCTTATGGCCTGACATCAAATGCCTTGAAAACTTCTTGTAAAATGGGACTAACACCCGGTTGGTCGGCCTAGCATATATGTTAGAAAACCTAGAGATTACTGCAACCCAAAATATGCAGTGGAAAAATAAAAATATCTGGTTTCCTTCACAAGATTCGAATGTTTTATTTATTTCGAAAGGAAGGATAAGAGACTAACCTGTTAGACTCGACGAGAAGATACTATTCCGGACTGATGGCACTGCTTTTGAAATGAACACCCTCAATGGTATCCACACAAATGTCTTTTATCCTTCTAGAGTGCTAGCTCTCTCAAAGATGGATAAGATATGTGCTCCCCAATCTGCAACTCAAAAATAATTTCTCCAAAAAATGTTACTCCCACAATTCACAGAAGAAGTTTTATTCATTTTTTAGTCTTTTTGTTTTCCCACAATTCTTTTCGTAAAAGAGTTGTGTTCATAACCAACTATCACAATCTCGCAGATACTCAAATCTCTTATGTGATAGTTTATTTTGATAAGGAAAATCAAAATATCTTTTATCTATAACAGTTACAGATAGACTGCAGATCTTTTAAAAATTATTATCTTATAATAATAAATAATTAATATTAATAATAATAACATCTTTATTATTATTAATTATACTAATGGGATTTTAGCTATTAATATGACATAACACATCAACAACGTTATTTTGTGTGTGACCCAATAGGCTCACTGACTGTGCGGTTGTCAAGACCAGTCAAAAATAACCTTTTTGATTATCCACAATTTTACAACTGTAGATAGTGGTAAAAGGATCTAATCCATAGGGAATTGATACTTACCTATTATTCTATCAAAGACCAAGTAAATAAACTGAAAATAAAATAAAAAGGAGGGTTTTGAAGTTGATGAACTAGATTATAATACAAGTTGTAAAGTAAAGCAAATAATAGAATAGGAGAAATTCAATAATGAGAAAAGTCTAGTTGAAGCATTGGATCCACTTCAGTTGTTGGGATTGATCATTGACACTTAAGTTCTTTTATTTGACTTAATAAATTAGTTATGGGGGTGGAAGACGCTTCTCACCACCATATCCCTCCTTAAGCATAGATTAATTAGGAAACATTCTCTAATTAATCACTAATCAATAAGTTGTCAAGGAACGTCCTTGGAGTTTTAGATTCATACAACTGTCAATTGCATTAAGAAATAGAGAGACCTAATTCTAGCTACCCAAACGTATGGTGATATTGCTAGATTATGCAATCTTCCTAGTTTTTACACCAAGAGTTACTTGTGTTTGAATAATTCAAGCAATTACAGACTTAGACTACCCAAACTAATAAATTATCACTTTGCAATCAAGAATCAATGGGCCCTATTGATCTAAACAACAAGGTAATAATAGAATTAAGCATGAAATTGCATAAATATTGATAAATAAAAGATAAACATCATAGGTTCAGATATCTCAATCCATTAACAAACTGAAGTTTTACCTGATCTTCAACTAGAAAAAGGGGTTTCAGCCACTCATGGCCGAAACTAACATTAAAATCAAAGAAAGAAAATAAGAAGAAGCAATCGGGCTAGTTAGGTGGCTGTTGGAGGTGCACGGCTGCTGGTGTGGTAATCTCCCGAAAAAAATCAGTTCCCTTTGGTTGCTGGATGACTCTCTATTTATATCTGAATATGAAGCCCTAGGTTATCCCTTGATTAGATGGAGTTATTTTCCAATTCAGATTTTAATTCCTTTTGGCAATTGAGTTTCCTTGTGATTTGGACTCCTTGATGGGAGAAATTTGTTGCTGAGGTGTCTTGGTGAGCTGCTGAAGTGTCCTTAAGTGTTTGGGATAGGATAGACTTCTGAAAGTTTGAAATTCTGGTTTCCCACCTTTCTTCTATTTTCTACTGCAAAATCTGTTTGCCCGGTTGTAGGCAAACAGCCGGTCAAACAGTTAGTTCTGTGCTGTCTGTCATTTTGCCTCTATTCTGCAGAAATTATTTGGGCGACTTGTTTGGGCAAACAGTTGGTCAAACAACAAGTCTGTACTCCTCTTCATCTTCCTTCATTTCTACTGCAGCTTGGTTTGGGTAGTTGTTTGGGCAAACTGATCTTGGCACACTAGACTTGATCTCTTGGATTTCTCTTCCATTCTCTTTGGGCAGTTTTTAGGCCATTTTGGCCATTTCTCACCAAATCACCATTTTACACCATTTTCTGCAAAATAAGATCAAAATCACAAAATTAGATAGAAAATATGTAATTTAACATCAATAATAATATGAAAAAATGGGCCTAATTTTGGTTTGATCACTCACATTAATTGGCAATAGGCCCAATCCCATCAGGCCCATAAATTATAAGCGGCCTCTAGCAAGACATATGACTACCCAACTGATATGAGGATCAATAGTCTGATAAAGCCTAATAAATAGAACATGTATTAATCCCTTTGTCACACGATATCTAGTTTGAATATAAGTCATGGTCAATGTCAAAATTATAATGTTCAAACTTGTTATTTCTCGATCTCTAAGTAGACTGATAAAAATCAAATGATATTGATCACACTATCAATTCATTTGAGCACGACCATGCATTTCTTAGTCTCACTTATCAAGGGGCCCAGAAGATAGCTCTCTCAAAGAAAGGGATAAATTCTATCTTGATTGTTCAATATCCTCTACATAATTTCTATTATGCTCAATCATAACCTTTATGATTGTCCGATTAAAGACAATGTTTGGTTATGTCAAAACATAACAGTCTTTATGTTGGAACTATGACAATCTCAAGTCAAAGGATTAAGAGATAACTACTTTGAAATTCACTTATGACAATAACCCATGTAGTGATCTCAATGCGGGTCCATCCAATACTTTGTTCTCTAAAAAGTATCTATGATTATTGAATTATATCAAAATATATATAATCATCTCATGATTATTAATCAATAATCATACTAGTCATATTTTATTATTATCACCATAATAATAAATAACCAGGGATATTTAATCATTATTATGTAACATGCAAACAAATAATAATGATAATAAAACCTCTTTTATTAATAACCAAAATGACATTCAAAAAGGTCCAAGATAATGGCCTAAGGCAAATACACTAACAGTATACCCACCTTGTGGCCTGCCATCAAATGCCTTAGAAACTTCTTGTGAAGCGAGACTAACACTTGGTTGGTCAGCCTAATGTATATCTGCCTTGTAGCCTGGCATCAAATACCTTAAAATTCTTATGGAATGGGACTAACACCCGGTTGGTTGGCCTAACGTATATCCACCTTGTGGCTTGGCATCAAATGCTTTAGAAACTTCTTGTGAAACGGAACTAACATCCAGTTGGTCAGCCTGTCATTACCCGCCTTGTGGCTTGGCATAAGATGCCTTGTGATACGGGATTGACACCCAAATAGCTTGACGAAACATGCCTTATGGCCTGACATGAGTTGCCTTGATTAGTGAGATTAACGCTTGAATGGCCTGGTAGAACTTGCCTTATAGCCTGGCATGAGAGTGGGACTGACGCTCGAACGGCCTGGCAAAACTTACCTTATGGCTTGGCATAAGTTGCCTTGATTAGTGGGACCGACACCCAGATGATGTAGTGGAATTTGCCTTATAGCCTGCCATGAGTTGCCTTATTATATGGGACCGAAGCCTGAATGCCTTATGGCCTTTTAGTGGGACTGACGTCCACTGTGTGGCCTAGCATGAGATGCCTTGTTACGCGGGACTGATGCCCGGATGGCCCTGTAGCCTTTTAGTAATGCTCTTTAATCTTTTTTGGAGAAGGCAACCTCAGTCATTCCTTATTACTAAAGAACACAATACATGAAAAATACATCATTAACTATTATTGATAAAATTTTCTCAAATATTCTTGGAGTGGGGAATGATTCGGCTATCTAAGTTGGCTAGCTTATAAGATCCTGGACGATTAACCTTCGAGACCCTAAATGATTCTTTCCAATTTTTGTCCAACTTACTAGACTCGGTGTCTGTTACATCTGTTATTTTAAGGACCGAGTCTCCTACATTAAAGACACATGTCTTGGCTCTACTGCTGAATTGCATTTCTTCAGGACCTCCTGAGATATTGGGTGCTTGCATGCACTTGACATTGATGACGCCTTTGGACAAGCTCTTTTGCATCTTGCATTATTGTGAGCCAGTAGTATCCTTATTTGAATACTTTCTGAGCAATCATCTGAGTTCCTTCATAATTTCCACAACTATCTTCATGAATGTCTTTAAGGATTTTTCGGCCCTCATCTTCCTTTACGCATCGTAACCACGATTGAGTTAAGGATGTCCTATACAAATGACCTTTAATTAGTACATATTTAGAGGATTTCTTTATTACCTTTTTAGCCTACCATTCATCGGTTGGCATATCACCTGTGTCAAAAATGTGTACACGGGTGTCATCCATAATTCTCCTTTCTCTGCTGTTGCCATTTTGGCAAAAAAATCGGCCTCTTTTTTACCACTTCTATCCACCTGGTAAAGTTCACAGTTGCCCTTATTAGTAGTAACCTTAGCAGCAGCTCGTGAATCACCGACCATTTTGAGAGAAAGAAAGAAAATATTTTTTTAATAGACCAGTTTTAGTACAAATGAACATAGATGATTCAATGGACCTCCCACAGTGGAACCAAATAATATTTCAAAATGAAACTATATTGTGATTGGCCAACGAGAAAGAGAGCGTGAGGTGGTCGACAACTGGTCGAAACGAAGCTATGCCATAATGGGACAACCTGCGATAAAGAAAAAATGAGGTGGTTGGCGCCTATAGCAACCACTCCAACGCTCAAGTCTGTAAACTGGCGAGAAAGTCCAATCTAATGTAATTGCTTAGAACCCAAGAATAGTTGTGTAGAAAATGTGTACCTTTGTCTTTATGATTATTAACTTTTATGCTATAAGAAGGTGGAGTCAATTATAATATTTTCTGAAAATCCAGTAATGATGTGGTTGGCTCGTTGATAAGGGATCTCGCCGACTAATTGGTTGGAGACCCCATGATTACATGTATAAAGGGGATCTACTGGATTGTAGTCATTAACAGTAACTTCCTATGGAGTCTCGCCCTATAGTTGAAAAGGTGAGTCTTGATGAACTGAGCTGAACTGAGGTCGATCTGAAGCGTTCAGGTCTTCTATCTTGACGAAGAGCTGAATTGAGAATGACCTGAAGTGTCCGAGTCTTCTTTTCCCGCAGTGGGACCAAGTATCATCTATCAAACCATTGCCACGTGGTCCTATTTCCGAGTGCCAGCACATGACCTTCTTTGATCAATTATTATGTAATCTCAATAAAAAATTAATTAATATTTTCTTAATAAGGCTTAACTATAAAAAACTATGCAAATATGAGAATTACTAGAAGTAATCCAAAGCTAATAAAAAATTTATAAGATATTTCTTTAATTAGTTTACAACATCATTTAGATTTCATATT
This sequence comes from Manihot esculenta, assembly GCF_001659605.2. NCBI lineage: Eukaryota > Viridiplantae > Streptophyta > Magnoliopsida > Malpighiales > Euphorbiaceae > Manihot > Manihot esculenta. Next base: position 20,367,047 of record NC_035169.2, on the reverse strand, counting down.
TATATAAAAAAATTACATTTAAACTTTTAATATATTTTATTATTTTTTATTTTTATTACATATATCATAAACTTTTAATATTTTTTTATTTTTTTATTTTTATTACATATATCATATTGTAATAGTTGTATTTTTTTAAAGATACGTTAAAAATTTTTAAAAAATTTTCTGAAATTAATGTTTGATCTTTAGTTAATAAAAAAATAAAAGAAAAGATGTATAAGCATTGATATAAAGAATTTTTTAATTTACTGTTTATTAAATTTTAATTTTTCTAAAACTTTTGAATAATATTTTTTTAATGAATTTTGTAAAATTATTCTATTCATTTATAACAATATAAATTAGCATAAACTATTTATAAACTAAATTGTTAAAATATAATATTAAAATTATTTATTCAAAAGCTTAAATGACTATCTTAACATTTATTAAGAGTTTTATTTTTTTTTATAGAAATTTAATGGTCTTAATTTTTTTTTTTGTGCCATTTAATCAAAAGTCTAAAGAGGTGATGGGTGTCGAAACCACAAAAAATAACCTATTAAATATCAACAATTATGAATTGTGTGTAGGGAGAGTAGGATCGAATCCAGAGAAACATTAAGAATTTCCAAATAATGACTAGGAAAATAAATAATAAAAATAAAATGGAGGGTTTTGATGAGTAAAATAAAATATAATTAAAGAAAGCGATAATTAAAAGAGAAATAAATTAATGTAAACAAGTTCTAGTTGAAGTGTAGGATCCATTTTAGTTTTGGAATTGATTATTGATACAAGAATACTTTTATGTATTTCAATAAATTAGTTATAGTTATGGAAGACACTCCATATAACCAATCTCTTCTTAGATTTAAATTAATTAGGAAATGTTTGCTAATTAACCCTAACCAACAAATCATCTAAAGAACGTCTTCGGGATTTTATTTATCAACTGCTTTAAGCATTAGAGAGACCTAATTCTAACTGACTAGCCACGTGGAGAGTTTGAATTATATTATGCAATTTCTTGGTGGTTACACTAATTGTTACTTGTTGTTGAATAACCTAAGCAATTATAGACTTCAAGTATTCAAACTAACAATATATTACTTTGAAATTAGGAACAATGGGCCTTATTGATCAAATAACAAAATAATAATAATATGAAGAACAGAATTTACATAAATATTGAAGAATTAAGGATGAACAATTGAGTTTAGATCTCCCAATTCATATATAAACTGAAATTTTACCCTAACTTCAACTAGAAATAAAGAATTTAGCCACTTATAGCTTTCAAAGAAAATACAATATATAAAAGAATTGAAGATGAAGGATTGGTGCTGGTAAAGAGAGATCAGATGATGCAGCTATCCTCAATGCTTGGTTTTTATAGGTGCTTAATCCTAGCAAAGTCCTTTTAGGAATAAGAATTATTCCTTGTTTTGAATTAGGAATCCTTCCTTTAATATGTTTCTTCCAAGGATAGAATTCTTTAATTTGAGGAAGACATGATGCCGCACTGATGGAGGAGAAATCGTGCAGGTCCTGCAGTTTTTAATGAGAAGACATGGTCTTCTTATCTGCAAATTTGGATTTTTCTCGCTCACTGTTTAATTATGTGCAATCTGTTGATTTGCCCCAGTGGTTTGGACAAAATGCTTGGGCAAATCGACCATCTGAAAGTGGTTAAATTAGCCTGCAGGTCCGGGTAATCCTTGGCTTCTGTGCAGTATGATCATCTGGAAGGTTTGCAAATCGCTAGCCAAGTTAGTTTCAGTACTTTTAAACCATTTTTTATCACATTTTCTTCTCTTTTTTATTTTCTTTGAAATGTGGCCAAAATTACAAAATTAGCTAGAAAAATACTAAATTCAGTGCTAAGAATAGTATAAAAAATATGTTGAAATTATGTTCGATTAAATATCCCCACACCTAACTTCTTGCGTGTCCTCAAGCATAAGACAATCTAGATAATCAAACCCCTTTTCTACTTGATCCTTGTGTCCACTTAGTTTACTACCTTAGAGTCCTAAACTGAAGCATCAGAGTGTTGTGTACATGCACTAAGGTTATCCATCCCTTTTTTGTTTCTTTTCACTAACAGTGGTTGAGAGGTGCCTTCCTCAAAAGAGAGAGAATTAATATTTCCATTTATGCACAAATTTTCTTTGGTTTGATTATGTAGCTTTTAGCACAACCTGCCCTTACCATTTCAGCATATATTCAGCTTTAGGCACTTTATTCTTGCTTGAAAAAGTCATCAACCTTTTTACGCGAAGGTTCATATTTGTGATACCCACCACCAGTTACTCAGTTGGTCATATTATTCAAGTGGCTACTAGCTCTGCTCATAGTTTTTGACTAGTGGAGCAAGTTTTAATTTGTGCTATGCACTTAAATTTTATGCTTTTCTTTCCCTTTTTGTATATATGATTTGACTGTTGTGGTTTGGGCAAATCAAGGCGCTAATTACTGCATAAGCCATTCCTATCACACACAACTTTAGATTTGCTCATCTCTCTGTTGATTAATGACAGCTATCTAAAACATGTTGAGCAAAAAGATTCAATTAAAAGGAGACTCCTAAAATGAATGCAACCCACTGCAAGCGATTCAATAGAGGATTAAAGGGTGAGCAAACAAATGGGGTCATGAGAGAGAGGCAAAACAAAATTTGGTAAAACAAAATATGTGCCATTCTGTGAAATTCTATGCATGTGTGAAAAGACAAAAAGAATTATGCATGTGTGAAAATAAATATGTGAAAGACTGTATATACAATAGTGTGTATTAGTAATATCAAAATAATATACCCCCACACCTATTCTAAACATTATCCTCAATGGAAAATAAAATATGTAGCAGGAGAGTAACTTCCCAGGGATGTGGATTTGGGCAAATCCATTGGCCAAATCAATGGCGCTGGTGAACTCCTGGCAGAAAGTGATCAACCAGTAGTTGCAACATGTAGATATGCTGAATACGAGCATCAATTCTATCCAATCGGGCATTTGTAGAGGGACTTGAAGGTGCACCAATAGGTGCTTCTGCTGGATCTACTGCTGGTGGAGCTATGGCTTAAGATGCTTCTGCCTGTGTTGCTGTATTCTTTTAAAACACACGCTCATGGCATGGCACCACTGGTCCTGCAGGTGTTAGAGAGAAAACACCACCAACCTTACAAAGCAACCCCATGTCATCTAAGATAGACAAATCTAATGGGGTTGGTTCACTGGTTTGGTGAAGGTCAGTCTGCTTAGGATAAAAAGTTTTTAGATTAACAATAAGCAAAGCCATAACATGGCCAAGAATGAGGGGACAGTGATAAGACAAGATTCCAAAAATCTAGGTGGTAAACCAGAACCCAAAGTTAAGCTTTGTCCTAAACACCATGCACCAAAGGAAATATAGTTCAGTTTTGGTTAAAATATTTGACGCGTCCTTACGTCTAAAAAAATGTAAGCCAAAAATTTGTGCAAGTATTTCAAACATGGATTGCACAAAAACAAGTCTTTTGACTTATTAGGGCAGTATGCATCAGGAGGACTATCACAAAGTTCAGAATATGCAACAACAACATCAAAATCAGAAGGGAAATAGCAAAGAGCATTTTGGGAGTCAAAACCCAGTGCAGAATGAAACTCAGCCATAGACATGCGAAAGCAATGTCCTAATAGCCACAAGCTAATAATGTCCGGTGTGTGGACAGTGAGCATAGCAGTTTTATCAAAGAAGGTGCAGAAAAACTCATGAATAAGTTCAGTGAAGGCAGGCATGTGCAGGTGAAAGAATGGTTCCCAGCCAATGCCAGCAATTAGAGTCTCTACCTCTTCCCGAATTCCCAATGTATGTAGTGTGTCTAAGTGCAGAAACTTACCTGGTATGTAAGGCAAATAGGAGATAGTGTCGTACCTAGTTCATTCAGTTTGTTTGTTAAAAGCCAGGGTCTTCGAGGCATGACCTGTAGGTGACGAAGTGGGCAAATTGTTGTTGCAGCTAGGGGTGCCATGGTTCTTAGAAAACGTGGTTTGCCCGCTGGTGGAAGAATCGATGCGGCGCCTAGTGCTGGGGCACTGGGATGAGAGTGGTAGCACAAGACACTTCTGTCCGTGCTTAGCTGAAGGAGGAAGCGATGGTGATGGCGTGTCCTAGTGTGTCTCTATGCTACCGGCTTGTGGTGTAGAATGCGGCACCATAGATGGTGCCCATGGCCGGCATCGATAGGTGTTGGTGATAAGTGGTTGCAGCGATGAAATGTTCAGGGATGGTTTAGCCGTTTAATCAATTTTGATGGTAGTGTCTGCAATGGGTTGGGGATTGACGATTGGCTCATCATCACTATCCATGGGTTCACGCACTGGTTTGGGGAGGCTTAGGCGATGCCATTGGCCTTGTCCAGTAGCGGCCACCATCTTGCTTCGCACCATGTTATTCTGGGGGGTGGTGTGTTTGCCTGAGAGAAAACTTGGTGAAGAAGGTAAGGGAGCAAAAACGAAAGTAAGGAAAATGAAATAAAACAATTTAAAGTGATAGGGGAAAGGGGTTTTCCCGGAATAATTAAATATGGTCTCACAGCCATTTAGTTTGATTTGGTTTGTGATTTGGGCAAATCACTGTGCAAATCGTCCCCACTAGGTTACGTTTGAATTTTAGAAGGAGGTGAATTAATTTAGTTTTAAGCTCAAAATGAGTTGTCAAAGGTGGGTATATGATGTACAATGGTGCTTGATCTCCCATGAGGGTTGCTAATTTACGAAGATTTCTTTCTTGTGCCATTGGAACTCTTACCCCAACATTTTCAGTTTCAAATTGAACTGCTACTGGTTCGGCTACTGCAGATATTCTATTTGGTGTTTCTGGTGCAGCAACTTATGTATCAGTTGCGATTGGATCTGTCACCTCTACGGCAGATGGTGTAATAGGATCCAGAGCTGCTGCTGTCTCTTCACTAGTTGCAGATGAAGTCGGTTTTGAGGCTTGGTTCCTTGTACTTGCTTGTCTATTCAAGTTCTTGGCAGTGCATTTGATTTCTGGATCATAAATCATATTTTTCTTACGTCTAGCCCTAGTCATGAAAGGAAATACGTTAGTTTAAAATAAATTCCCAGCACCGGTGCCAATTTTTGATGGGTGTCGAAGTCACAAAAAATAACCTATTAAATATCAACAATTATGAATTGTGTATAGGGAGAATAGGATCGAATCCACAGGAAATTGATACTAAGAATTTTCAAACAATGACTAGGAAAATAAACAATAAAAATAAAAAGGGGGTTTTGATGAGTAAAATAAAAAGTAATTAAAGAAAGCGATAATTAAAAGAGAAATAAATCAATGTAAACAAGTTCAAGTTCAAGTGTACGATCCATTTTAGTTTGGGAACTGATCATGGATACAAAAATATTTTTATTTGTTTTAATAAATTAGTTATATTTATGGAAGACGCTCCACATAATCAATCTCTCCTTATATTTAAATTAATTAAGAAACATTTGCTAATTAAACTTAGCCAACAAATCGCCTAAAGAACGTCTCTGAAATTTTATTTGTCAACTGTTTTAAGCATTAGGGAGACCTAATTCTAATCGACCTGTCGCGTGGTGAGTTTTGCTAGGAAATCCAGAGATTACTGCAATCCAAACACGCAGCGAAAAAATTAAAAATCTCTGATTTCCTTCTCGGGATCCGTATGCTTCATTTAATTCGAAAGGAAGGATAAGCTACTAACCTGTCAGACTTGACGAGAAGATACAATCCCGGACTTAAGGTGCTGCTTTTTTAACGAACACCCGCTATGGTATCCACACGAACGTCTCTTATCCTTCTAGAGTGCTAGCTCTCTCTGATGGATAAGCTATGTGCTCTCGATCTGCAACTCAAAAATGAATTCTCAAAAAACATTACTTCCACTTTGCAGAAGCGGTTTTTATTCGTTTTTTTAGTCCTTTGTTTTCCCACAACTCTTTTCGTGAAAGAGTTGTGTTCATAACTCACTATCACGATCTCGCAGATACTCAAATATCTTATGTGATAGAGTTGTGTTCATAACCAACTATCACAATCTCGCAGATACTCAAATATCTTATGTGATAGAGTCCTTTATCTGTAACAGTTACAGATAGACTGCAGATCCTTTTAAATATTATTATCTTATAATAATAAATAATTAATATTAATAATAATAACATCTTTATTATTATTAATTATACTAATGGGCTTTTAGCCCATTAATATAGCACATCAATAACGTTCTTTTGTGTGTGACCCAATAGGCTCATATTAATTGGCAATAGGCCCAGTCCCACAAGACCCATAAATCATAAGCGGCCTCTAGCAAGACATTATGACTACTCAATTAATATGAGGATCGATAGTCCGATAAAGCCTAATAAATAGAACATGTATTAATCCCTTTGTCACACGATATCTAGTTTGAACATAAGTCATGGTCAATGTCAAACTTATAATGTTCAAACTTATGATTTCTCGATCTCTAAGTAGACTGATAAATTCAAATGATATTGATCACATTATCAATTTATTTGAGCACGACCATGCATTTCTCAGTTTCACTTATCGAGGGGCCTAGAAGATATCTCTCGATCTCTAAGTAGACTGATAAATTCAAATGATATTCATCACACTATCAATTCATTTGAGCATGACCATGCATTTCTCAGTCTCACTTATTGAGGGGCCTAGAAGATATCTCTCTCAAAGAGAGGGACAAATTCCATCTTGATTGTTCAATATCCTCTACATAATTTCTATTATGCTCAATCATAACCTTTATGATTGTCTGATTAAAGACAATGTTTGGTTATGTCAAAACATAACAGTCCTTATATTGGAACCTATGACAATCTCAAGTCAAAAGATTAAGACATAACTACTTTGAGATTCACTTATGACAATAACCCATGTAATGATCTCAGTGCAGGTCCATCCAATACTTTGTTCTCTAACAAGTATCTATGATTATTGAATTATATCAACATATAGATAATCATCTCATGATTATCAATCAATAACCATACTAGTTATATTTTATTATTATCAACGTAATAATAAGTAACCAGGGATGTTAATCATTATTATGTAATATGCAAATAAATAATAATGATAGTAAAAACCTCTTTTATTAATAACCAAAACGACATACAAAAAGATTCAAGATAATGGCCTAGGGCAAATACACTAACAAGTTTGAGTTAGATTATGCAATTTCTTTATGGTTACACTAATTGTTACTTGTTGTTGAATAACCTAAGTAATTACGGACTTTAAAAATTCAAACTAACAATATATTATTTTAAAATTAAGAATAATGGGCCCTATTGATAAAATAATAAAGCAATAATAATATGAAGAATAAAATCTGCATAAATATTAAAGAATAAAGGATGAACAATTGAGTTTAAATTTCCCAATTCATGTATAAACTGAAATTTCACCCTAATTTCAATTAAAAATAAAGAATTTAGCCACTCATAATTTTCAAATAAAATATAAAAGAGAAGAGAATTGAAGATGAAGGATCGGTGCTGGTGAAGAGAGATCAGATGCTGCGGATGTCCTTAATGCTTCGTTTTGATAGGCACTTAACCTAACAAAATCATTTTAGGAATGGGAATTCTTCTTTGTTTTGAATTAGGAATTCTTCCTTTGATATGTTTCTTCTAAGGATAGAACTGATGGAGGAGAAATCACGTGGCTCTCGCAGCTTTTAATGAGAAGACTTGGTCTTCTTATTTTCAAATATGGATTTTTCTCGCTCACTGTTTAATTCTGTGCAATAGTTGATTTGCCCCAGTGGTTTGGACAAAACGATTGGGCAAATCGACTGTCTAAAAATGGTTAACTTAGCCTGCAGGTCTGGACAATCTCTAACTTCTATGCAATATGATCATTTAGAATGTTTGCCCAAATCGCTGGTCAAGTCAGTTTCAGCGCTTCTAAACCACTTTTCATTAAATCTTCTTCTCTTTTTGCTTTGCTACGAAATATGGCTAAAATTATAAAATTAGCTAGAAAAATACTCAATTACGTACTAAGAATAGTATGAAAAATGCATTGAAATTACATTCGATCAAGACGCTATTTGCCTAATTAATAAATGTTATATTTTTATTCCGTGAATAATTATATAGAATATATATAATAGATTAAAATTATTATAAAAAATATCAATTGTGATAAAGTATAAAACAATTAAAGAATTAATAGAATTAATTACATAAATATTATCAAACTAAGATTATTCAATTCAAATAACTACAAAAAAATAAATAGATATAAATAATTAAATTATAATAAAAATAAAATAGTATGTATAATGCTCTAAATCAACCGGTACAAATATTGAACAACCGAGTTATTAATCAAGAATTACTGTAATTTATTATATCAATGATTGTGATAATTTTAGTTCTTTTACTTTCCATAAAGACATAAATTTCATATGTACATTTTATATAAAATTCATTAGCATAATATTCATTCCATATACTTGTTCACATAACTTTCTCTCCTTCATTTTTAAATGGCTCATGTTTTAAACCTTTTATTTCTTATTGTTCTCTTAGTATATAGCATTGGATGTATAGCTGCATAACTCTCACTAGCCAACTCAACTATCTTGGATAGATTTGGACAGACAAAAGTTGGACGGGAAGTCATCTAGACGTTGAAATTTTTTTATTCAAATTCAAGCATGTTCTGGAGAGATCATTCTATTCTTCCTCAATAGTGAAACATATTTAGGCTACGGTGATTGTGAAACTATTCCTACTATTATAAAATAGTGTTGGCCTAACATAATTGATACATTAGATTTTATCACTCAAGAAAGTGACATACTTGAAGGGTATTATGATAAAACAGATGATTCTCCTCCTCCATTCCCACCATCATTGCTGCCATCGCCACCACTACTACTGCCACTGCCATCCACCACTATTTGAGTTTAGTAAACTTTAATTTTTTTTAAGAGTGTAGTTTCTTGAGTATAATTTGTTATTGGATATTAATAATATATGATAGTAAATAATAAAATCTTTAATTTTCTTTAATACAATTAAGTTTGATGATGTATAGCTTTGTACTTGATTAATATTTGAAAATTTTAAATTTCTTTTTCTAAAATTGAAAATTATGCATATTAGTTGGATTTCTAATTCTTTTTCATAGTTATCTTCTTTGTTTGGATGCGATAGGTTGCATATTTACTAATATATAAAAGAAGATATACTGACAAAATTAAACATTTTGTTTTGTAAATTTTTTTTATATTATTTTGAATCCCTAGTGATAAAATAAAATTTTATGATTCATTCTCCATCAATTAATGATTTTAATTTCAAAATCTATGTATGAAAGAGTAAATATTTTGCTCTTCTTAATAAGCAGAGTGAATTTATAGAAAAAATATATAATAATAATGTAAAAAAAATTAATACCCGCACTTCGGTTATATATAGGATTTAAATTTTTCTTTCCTTTTTAACTTTAATTGTAAATTTTGAATCTCACACTAGAGTTTTGTTTAACTTTCTAATGTCAAGTATTGATGTTCCAATAAAATATGAAGAGAAATTATACTTGTCCTAATATTATGTTTTGATTGCATTAACTTGGAATTGAGTATTTAATCCATGATTTGATGTTTTGATATTTGTGATTATTTAGATAGGGTTTATGCAAAGGCTAGTTATTTTACTTCAACAATCTCACATGTAACCTTTTTAATTTATTGATGCAAAATATATATGATATACTTGAGAGAAATGAGACAGAAAATTTTTGTTTCATATATTCTTAATAAATCTTAGTAAATATACAATACTAAAAAATAAACATTATCCGCTTTATTTATGTAAATAAAACTTTTGAGCCACTGGTAACTAGGGGCATGTATAAACCCATATTTTCTTTTATATCAAATGATTGCTTAAATTATGAGCATGCAAAGTACTTTAAGTTTATGAGTTGCTTAGTAATCGAGTGTCGACTTCACCAATATTTGCATTCATGTAAAAGTATAATTGATGACTTAAAGAAGAGTGTATAATAAATAGTTGCTCTAAAGAGTCAATTTTAAATTTTAGTATGCATCATTTACTAAAAATTGTTTATTTTTATGAATTACTCACCATGATTTCTATATGATAAAACTCTTATTGTTGGAGTGGAAAAAACCCGATCTTTTAGGTGTATTTTTGTGTTAGCCTATATGAATTAACATAGTTACTTATGATTGGACAACGGTGGTAATGTTTTCTAAAAAAAAAATCATAATAGCTATTGATTGTATGAAACATATATTTAGATATGATTAGATTTCTAAATAATTATTTATATATTTGTGTCTAATTATGGGTTAATGTGTTGAGTTATAGTGCAATTGAGACTTTGATGTTTGCAACCATTTCATGAGATTGTATTATCCTAAGTGTTACATTTTTTGAAGGGTCCCTTTTAATCCTTTCATTTTATTTTTTTCTGGAGGACAAGTAAAAGCTATATGTGAAGGTATTTAATGTGATAAATTCTTATATTTAAATTTGGCACTTTTAAATACAATTTTATAGAACTTGAAAAGCATTTTACTATATTTTTATATCAATTTTTATTTGATAGGCATATACTTTCAAAATTTCTAATTGTTATTTTTCTTACTTTTAGGTGAAGTTAGGGATTATTTTGAAGATTTTGAAATCAAATAGATAGAAAATCTCATGGCTAAGCCATAAGAACCAAGCGAAACCCATAATCAGGTCATGAAAAAAAAAAAGAGAGGAAGTGAAAATGGAAGATAAGAAGAACTCATAGGAGGCCATGAGAAATGGGCTTCACACATAGGGGTCGTGATGATAGTTTTTATTGGCCAAATGTTAGTAGCTCTCACGGAGAGCTATGAGGGAGAAGTTTCGTGCATAGCCTAGTCTTGAAGTGCACTAAACACTTGAATTTCACACTGTTTGTGAAGAATTTTGGGATGAATTTTTTATTCTATTCCAATTGAATTAATCTTTACAAGGTTTGAGTATTTATAAACAAAGAATCAACCTAATTTAGAAATATTTATAATAAAATTAAAATCCCTATAATCAAGCCTAATTAGGACCTTAAATATCTGAATCCTCCTATAATACCCGGCTAGATTCCGGCATCAGAATCCCTACCTTTCGGCGGAATCTCCGTTGGAATCTGGAACTTTGACGATGCCAGAGTCTTCTAGAGGGGTAAAATGTGGTTTCTAAAATGTTTTTACCGATTTCATGGTTTTAAATGAAAAAGAATTGACTTTTGAAAATAAAAGACCAATGAGACATTTGCCAGGTTCGGCCGCCGAAAGTAAAGTTCGGCCGCCGAATATGGAAAGGTTTCGGGAGTGCTTTTGGCCTCCGAAAGCTTTGTTTGAATGAACCAAGGTTCGGCCGCTGAACCTCAAGTTCGGCCGTCGAACATGCATGAGTTTAGGGGGCACATTAGTCTGCCGAAGGTGGTTCAGCAGGCCACCTATAAAGAGCCCTCATATCGGAAATGGGCGAGTTTTCTTCCCATTCTCGAGCTCAGGTGAGTTTTGGTTCTCCTTTGGTCGTTTTCATGTTTTTCTCTACCCATCCTTCAAGTTTTCATGAGATCTACCCTGGTTTTGAAGTTTTGAAGCTTAAAAGGGAGTTTTGGGAGTTTGGAGGCTTTTGGAGCTTGGATCCTCCACACCTCAGAGTTAGGGATCGCACCACCCCTCGATCTTCAAGAGGTAAGTGTAGATCCTTGCTTCCCTACTGTTTTAATGAAGTTTTAGTAAGTTTAATGATGTTTTGATGGTTGAGTATGGGTAGATATGCATGTTAGGATTTATGTGGGTTTTATGCCCAATGTATGTTTATGTGATGTTATGTTGAAGGTTTAAGCTAGTTTATGCATGTGGGAGAGTGTATGCATGATTGGGAAAGAGCAAGTGAGATTATGGGTTGTTTTGATGGTTTTGGCCTATGTGGGTCATAAGCTATCTATGTATGCTTTGGATGTTGTTTTTGGAGTTTAATCTAGTTGTTAAGCTCCTTTATACATGGTTAAGGGTTAATGCTTGGTTTTGAGAAGTTTATGCATGTCTTAAGAGGTTGGATGCATGTTTAGGATGTTTGGAGGCTTGTTTGTGCATGAGGCTGAGTTCTGGATGAACTCAGGTTCGGCAGCCGAAGGGACTTTCGGCCGCCGAACCTGCCTGTGGTGGCTTGTTTTGGCTGCCGAACCCTGCCCCCGAAAGTTGGACTTTCGGCTATGGAGGGGAGTTTCGGCCGCCGAAGGTGCCACCGAACATGCATGAGTTTCATCTCTAGAAGAGACTTTCGGCCGCCGAAGGTGCCGCCGAAAGTGGCTGAGTTTTGGCTCTGGAGGGACTTTCGGCCGCCGAACCTGCCGCCGAAAGTGCCCTGTCCAGCCTTTTCTTGAGTGTTTTCTATGCATGTTTAAGTGATGTTTTAGGGGGTTTATGGGGAGTTGTTTATGAGTGTTTAGAGTATGTTTGGCACCTCACTAGAGTCCATCTGTGTAGGATCGGACCCGAGAGACCGAGGTGTTTGGCAGTGTTAGCTGCTTCAGAGTCAGTCCAGAGCTAGCCAGAGGTGAGTGGAACTAACCTTTATGTTTTAAATCAAATGCTTTTAGTATGTTCAAGCATGTTCATGCATCATGAATGCCATGTGATATCCTAGGTTGTTTGCATTAGAATTCACGAATACGATGCATTGCATAATACGATGATGATGATGTGGATGAATATTGAATGATCCTCTAGCCCTCAGTACGATATGATATGATATGATATGACATGGTATGATATGAGATGAAAAGACCAGGTGTGGCCTAATTGCCCCTGGCAATATGTTATATGTAAGAAAAGACCAGGTGTGGCCTAATCGCCCCTGGCATAGTCGAACATGTTATGATATGAGCTATGTAAGTAAGGAAAGACCAGGCGTGGCCTTATCGCCCCTGGCACAGTTGGACATGTAACGTTACGTAGAGGGCTATTGGTGACAATCTCATCCTTGATGTGATATGTTTGTGATGTGATGCATTCCATGATAGCATATGTTAAAATGAATTGTTTTTTTTATGGTTTCTTCTCACTGGGCTTTATAGCTCACCCCTCTCCCCTAACCCCAGGCTTGCAGGGTCAGAGGTAGTTCAGGAAGTCAACAGGCTATGGCTATGGTTATGATGTATAATAGAATAGTAATGGACATGATGTAATGTAAGGTTATGTAATGATGTAAAAGAGTTGTACTGTAAAATGATTTTATGTAATATGTTCAGAGTTATAGTATTGTGCTTGGCCCGAGTTGGATAATCCCTTTGTACATGAACTTTTATATTATGTTGATTTATGTGTTGGCCCGAGTTTGACATAGGGTACGCTGACCCTAGGGGTTCTATGAGTTCAGTCATAGTGCATACACAGGTCAAACTGGGTAAAGGTAAAATTTTAAATGTTTTATGGAAATGTTTGATCATGTTTGGGATTATACCAGCTGTACAGGACGCATAGTAGGCTTGCTACGGGTCCCGGCGGCCTTATGTCGATCTGGATCCTAGCGCCGGTAGCGGTCCGATTTTCGGATCGTTACAGATTGGTATCAGAGCCCTAGGTTCACATGGTCGGACCTATAGTGTGTCGGGCTCATAGAGGTTATAGAAGGGCAAGCACAATAGGAACGATCATGTCCACTAGGATAGGATGTGGAGTCTTGTCTTGTATGATGATGTGAAATGTCATGATGATATGCATATGCATTAATGTTATGCTATGTATGTAATGTATGTGAGGTAGGTTCATGTGTTTCCACATGAACCGTATGATGCTAATGTTTATGAGATATGTTATGCTTTCAGAAGTCAAGATGAGAGGAACTCGTCGATCTGCTAGATTGACTGGAGCTCCACCAGAAAATGAGGGCATGGATGCCCATTCCCCTGCTCTGCAGAGGGCAAGATCTTGTAGGACAATCAGGGAAGGTACATCAAGGGACCCTAGAAGGTCTTTTGATGCAAGTCGGAGGAGATCAGTTCATGACGGTATATCAGCGGATGTGATGGAAACAGAGGAGGATAACCAGAGAAGAGATAGTAGTTTGGGCATGAGTATGTTAGGAGAGGATATGGGAGAGTCCTAAAGAGGCACTCAGGCCTCGGGCTTTGTTCCACTACAGTATCTACCCTACCCGCAAGGGCCAGGATATCCGATGGGAGGTACATCGGATTTCTTTAGCTATAACCCATATCCCACCTTTATGCCTTATCCTCCCTTTTACCCACCGTACCCACAATACCCTATGTTTCCATCCTCATCCTTCTACCTAGGTCCAGCAAACCCTAACCCAGGGAATGCTGCACCTCCTCCACCGCCAGCAGAACTAATAGTCCCTGATGTCCAAATACCCAAACCTGGTTCATCAGTTGGGGGTAAAGTAAAGATGACAGATTACCTTAAGTTGGATGCCCCCAAGTTTGAATCAGGTGATGACCCTTTTGAGTACCTTAGAATGGTGAAGATGATAACTGATGAATTGGGAGCAAGTGACAGTAGAGCCATTCAGATGGCAGGGTTCACATTGAAATGCAAGAAGGCAAGGGAATGGTTCAAAAACTATGTGGACCCAAAGTTGGAAGGCTTATCCTGGGAGCAGTTTGCCAATGAGTTTGCAGGATGGGCTTTTCCAGATAGTTCCAGAGAACTGAAGATGATTGAGTTTGAGCAGCTAAGGCAGACGGAAGAGATGAGTGTAGATGAGTTTACAGACAGGTTCCTGGAGCTGTTGCCGTTTGCAGGATAGGGTCTTGACGCAGACCTGAAGAAGTCTAGGAGATATGTTATGAAGCTTCACTCCAGGTATTCCTCGTTGATTCAATCAACAGAGAAGGAGAGTTTCCATGCTATAGTGGATATGGCACGGAAAATGGAGGCTAGTGCCATTGTCCAAGAGACAGTTAAACAGTATGTGGCACCGTCTTTGGGTTCCCAAATCCCGGGGACAAGTGATGGTAATCTCTCCCCTCTGAGCGAGGTTGTCACAAAGAGTAAGAAGGGAGGCAGAGGCCTCAGAAGATCGAAAAAGAGCAAGTTCTAGGATCGGATAAAGTCTGGTCTGGGATTAGGTGATGGTTCGAGCTCTGGTTCGGGTAGCTCCAGATGTACGCGGTGCGGTAGGCCACACAAGGGAGTCTGTTTGATTGGGACAACAACATGCTTCAGGTGCGGACAGGAGGGACACATGGCACGTGAGTGTCCCACCGCGACCTTAGTGACACGGTCCCAGCAGACAGTTTCAGGCAGTGTAGCTCACCCAGTAGCTCCATCCATGATGCAGGGCAGTGGTAAAGGCGGAGACAGGGGGACAACCCCTTCTTTAGCAGGTTCCCGTGGGGAAGGTCCATCAGCTCCAGCGCGGATCTTCGCCATGACCCAGCAGGAGGCTAACACATCGGACCCGATGGGATCAGGTAATCTCACTCTGGTGTGTTCTGATGTGTATGTTTTATGAACCCTGATGTTTCTCTTTTCTTGTTGCCCCGAGAGCCGTAGATAGGTTGGGTTGATAGCTTTTGGGTAAGAGTATCCCCTTTGGGTCAGTGGACCCAAGTGTGATCCATCAGTGGCAGAGTCAGTCTGCCGGTATAGTTCAGAGCATGTTGTGAGTAGATGCCTTCCAGCTGACCTAGCGGTTCTAGATTTGACTGTTTGACGTCATTCTAGGGTTGGATTGGTTCTTTTACTAGTGGTACTACCTAAGTCTGCAGAGACAAGGTAGTCAGGTTCAGAGGTTAGGATGGATCAGAGGTAGTCCTTAGAGGGGACAGAATAGGGATACCTAGAGGTTCAGTATCAACCCTACAGGCTCGTAGGTTATTCAGGAAAGGTTGTAAGGGGTTCTAGCTCTTCAGAGAGAGTTTTATGGTCGGGTCAGGGAGCCAGCCTCAGTGCCCGTTGTTAGAGAGTTTTTAGATGTTTCCCCAGACGAGTTCCCAGGACTACCACCTGTCAGGGAGATAGAGTTCAAAATAGAAGTAATGCATGGAAATGGACCAATCTCTATCCCTCCCCACAGGATGGTATCAACCGAGTTAAAGGAGTTGTACGAGCAGTTGTAAAAGTTGGTAGACAAGGGTTTCATCAAATTGAGTACCTCGCCCTGCGATACTCTATTGTTAGTTATGAAAGTGAAGGATGGATCCCTAAGACTTTGTATCGACTACAAGTCGTTGCACAAAGTCACTACCCAGAACAAGTATTTGTTACCTTGGATCGACGATCTATTTTAACCCAGCTAGCAGGAGCTGGTTGCCTTTCCAAGATAGATCTAAAGTCCAGGTACCATCAGTTAAGATCAAGGAAGAAGATGTACAGAGAACAGTGTTTAGAACCAGATATGGGCACTATGAGTTCTAAGAATGTCGTTCGGGTTAATGAACGCCCCTACAGCATTCATGGATCTCATAAGCAGAGTTTTAGTCGATTTCTGGATCACTCCGTTATTGTCTTCATTGACGGTACCTCGGCGAGTTCTAGAAATACAGAAGAGTATGCCCATTATCTGAAATCAGGATTGCAAATCCTGAGAGAACATGGCTTGGATGCCCAGTTCTCCAAATGTGAGTTCCGGTCAAGGAGCATATCTTTCTTGGGTCATGGTATGTCGGAAAAAAAAAAAAAAGAGGTAAACCCGAGAAAGTTGAAGTTGTAGCTGACTAGCCCAGGCCCATTGTTGTAACATATATCAAGAGCTTTTTTGGGTTGGGCAGGTTACTTACTGGAGGTTCATCTAGAACTTCTCTAGAGTTGCCGCTCCTATGGCCAGATGGATCAAGAAGAACCAGAGGGTTGTGTGGTCTACTCAGCGTGAAGAAAGCTTTGAAGAGTCGAAGGAAATGTTGATGTCAGCACCAGTGGTGGCTCTGTCCGCCAGTAATGAAGATGTCACAGTGTCCTGTGATGCGTCCCGGGTGGAACTAGATTGTGTGTTAATGTAAAGTGGTAGAATGATTGCTTATGCTTCTAGGTAGCTGAAGAAGCATGAGTTGAATCATCCTACACATGATCTAGAGATGGCGATGGTAATCTTTACACTCAAGATGTGGAGGCAATACCTGTATAAGGTATGATGACAGATCCTTACAGATCGAAAGAGCTTGCAATACATCTTGAGTCAAGGGAGAAGAACCTGAGGCAGAGGAGATGGGTAAAAACTGCGTAGTGGTTATGACTTCAAGGTTCAATATCCGGGTGAGGCAAATATTTTGATAGATGCCCTCAACCGGAAACCACTTGACAGCTTATCCCATCCCTTAGTACAGTAAGAAGAAGGCCAGTAGTCAAATATGAGAAGAATCAGAACTGCTGTGAGTCAGCAGGAGAGTTATGAAGTTGTCCTCAAAAGGCATGTAGAGTTACAGAAGAGAGAAGAGTTTTGTCAGAGTGGGCAGCGGAAGCATGTTGAGGTTCTCGAGAAAGTTGAGGTTTGCTGGAGGTGTCTCCTAAAGAGAGGGTGATTCGTTACGGGCAGAAGGGTAAATTAGCCCTTAAAAATACATTGGACCCTTTGAAATCCTGCAAAGGATTGGGAATGTATCCCACGAGTTAGATTTGCCCACTTCAATGGAAGAGATCCATTCGTTTTTCCATGTTTCCACGGTATATGAGTTCGTGTCGGATCCGAGTGAGGTTCTTAAAGGAACCAGAGGTGGAGATCGTAGAGGATCTCACCTATGTTGAGCAGCTAGTACGGACCACAGACACACAAGTCAGAAAGTGTGGAAACAAGGAAATCCCGATGGTGAAAGTCCCTTAGAATCACCTTAAGATGAAAAGTGCACCTGGGAGACCGAGAGTTTATACTCTAGCAGTGATCGTGTCTCTCTTTTAGGAGAGAGGTTTTTAGGTTTTGCTTGCTTGTTTATGTATGTTTGATGTTTGAACATTCGGGGACGAATGTTCTTAAAGGGGGGAAGAATGTAATACCCGGCTAGATTTCGGCATCAAAATCCCTACCTTCCGGCGGAATCTCCGTTGGAATCTGGAACTTTGACGATGCCAGAGTCTTCTAGAGGGGTAAAATGTGGTTTCTAAAATGTTTTTATTGATTTCATGGTTTTAAATGAAAAAGAATTGAGTTTTGAAAAGAAAAGACCAAGGAGGCATTTGCCAGGTTCGGCCGCCGAAAGTAAAGTTCGGCCGCCGAATATGGAAAAGTTTTGGCAGCGCTTTTCGCCTCCGAAAGCTTTGTTTGAATGAACCAAGGTTCGGCCGCCGAACATGCATGAGTTTAGGGGGCACGTTAGGCTGCCGAAGGTGGTTCAGCAGGCCACCTATAAAGAGCCCTCAGATCGGAAATGGGCGAGTTTTCTCCCCATTCTCGAGCTCAGGTGAGTTTTGGTTCTCCTTTGGTCGTTTTCATGTTTTTCTCTACCCATCCTTCAAGTTTTCATGAGATCTACCCTGGTTTTGAAGTTTTGAAGCTTAAAAGGGAGTTTTGGGAGTTTGGAGGCTTTTGGAGCTTGGATCCTCCACACCTCCGAGTTAGGGATCGCACCACCCCTCGATCTTCAAGAGGTAAGTGTAGGTCCTTGCTTCCCTACTGTTTTAATGAAGTTTTAGTAAGTTTAATGATGTTTTGATGGTTGAGTATGGGTAGATATGCATGTTAGGGTTTATGTGGGTTTTATGCCCAATGTATGTTTATGTGATGTTATGTTGAAGGTTTAAGCTAGTTTATGCATGTGGGAGAGTGTATGCATGATTGGGAAAGAGCAAGTGAGATTATGGGTTGTTTTGATGGTTTTGGCCTATGTGGGTCATAAGCTATCTATGTATGCTTTGGATGTTGTTTTTGGAGTTTAATCTAGTTGTTAAGCTCCTTTATGCATGGTTAAGGGTTAATGCTTGGTTTTGAGAAGTTTATGCATGTCTTAAGAGGTTGGATGCATGTTTAGGATGTTTGGAGGCTTGTTTGTGCATGAGGCTGAGTTCTGGATGAACTCAGGTTCGGCAGCCGAAGGGACTTTCGGCCGCCGAACCTGCCTGTGGTGGCTTGTTTTGGCTGCCGAACCCTGCCCCCGAAAGTTGGACTTTCGGCTATGGAGGGGAGTTTCGGCCGCCGAAGGTGCCACCGAACATGCATGAGTTTCATCTCTAGAAGAGACTTTCGGCCGCCGAAGGTGCCGCTGAAAGTGGCTGAGTTTCGGCTCTGGAGGGACTTTCGGCCGCCGAACCTGCCGCCGAAAGTGCCCTGTCCAGCCTTTTTCTTGAGTGTTTTCTATGCATGTTTAAGTGATGTTTTAGGGGATTTATGGGGAGTTGTTTATGAGTGTTTAGAGTATGTTTGGCACCTCACTGGAGTCCATCTGTGTAGGATCGGACCCGAGAGACCGAGGTGTTTGGCAGTGTTAGCTGCTTCAGAGTCAGTCCAGAGCTAGCCAGAGGTGAGTGGAACTAACCTTTATGTTTTAAATCAAATGCTTTTAGTATGTTCAAGCATGTTCATGCATCATGAATGCCATGTGATATCCTAGGTTGTTTGCATTAGAATTCACGAATACGATGCATTGCATAATACGATGATGATGATGTGGCTGAATAGTGAATGATCCTCTAGCCCTCAGTACGATATGATATGATATGATATGACATGGTATGATATGAGATGAAAAGACCAGGTGTGGCCTAATTGCCCCTGGCAATATGTTATATGTAAAAAAAGACTAGGTGTGGCCTAATCGCCCCTGGCATAGTCGGACATGTTATGATATGAGCTATATAAGTAAGGAAAGACTAGGCGTGGCCTTATCGCCCCTGGCACAGTTGGACATGTAACGTTACGTAGAGGGCTATTGGTGACAATCTCATCCTTGATGTGATATGTTTGTGATGTGATGCATTCTATGATAGCATATGTTAAAATGAATTGTTTTCTTTATTGTTTCTGCTCACTGGGCTTTATAGCTCACCCCTCTCCCCTAACCCCAGGCTTGCAGGGTCAGAGGTAGTTCAGGAAGTCAATAGGCTATGGCTATGGTTATGATGTGTAATAGAATAGTAATGGACATGATGTAATGTAAGGTTATGTAATGATGTAAAAGAATTGTACTGTAAAATGATTTTATGTAATATGTTCAGAGTTATAGTATTGTGCTTGGCCCGAGTTGGATAATCCCTTTGTACATGAACTTTTATATTATGTTGATTTATGTGTTGGCCCGAGTTTGACATAGGGTACGCTGACCCTAGGGGTTCTATGAGTTCAGTCATAGTGCATACACAGGTCAAACTGGGTAAAGGTAAAGTTTTAAATGTTTTATGGAAATGTTTGATCATGTTTGGGATTATACCAGCTGTACAGGATGCATAGTAGGCTTGCTACGGGTCCCGGCGGCCTTATGTCGATCTGGATCCTAGCGCCGGTAGCGGTCCGATTTTCGGATCGTTACACCTCCTAATTTGGAATCTTCTATGTTCGTCAACACTCTCCCTCAAGTTAGTACATAGATATCATACATGTCCATCTTACAAATCAAGGTGTGATAGGTCTTATTGTTGAACCCTTTGGTAAACGCATCAGCTAGCTATTCATTGAAGTCACATGATCTAATCTCAAGACACCATTTATTAACTTCTCTTTAATGAAGTATCGATCAATCTCTATGTGTTTTGTTCGATCATGTTGAATCGGATTGTGAGCTATACTGATGGCAGCTTTGCTGTTACAATACAAGAGCAATTTGTCCCTCAATAACAGTTTCAATTCCTCTAGCAATCTCTGCAACCATCGCTCTATATTCCACTTCAACACTTGATCAACTAACAACACTTTGCTTCTTGCTTCTCTAAGTGACAAGGTTTCCTCCCACAAGTGTGCAGTAACCATTAGATGACCTCCAATCATCAAAGGATCCAGCCTAATCTGCATTTGTGAATGCATATATGCGGAGGTGATCGTGCTTAGAGATTAGAAGACCTTTTCCAGGAGCAGACTTCAAATATTGCAAAATGTAAAAAACAGCTTGCATGTGAGGCTCATGCATAAACTTACCGACTAAGCTGACTGTATATGCTATGTCTGATCAAGTATGCAAAAGATAAATCAATCTGCCTATTAGCCTCTGATATCTGCCAATATTCATTGATTCACCAATCCCTGCTTATAGCTTATGATTGCTCTCAATAGGAGTTTATGCTGGTTTGCAGCCTAACATACCAGTTTCTTCCAAAAGATATAGAATGTATTTCCTATGAGAAATAAATGTTTCCTTCTTTCATCTGGCAACCTTGATTCCCATAAAATATTGAAGTTTTCCTAGATTTTTAGTTTCAAACTCCTAAGCCATAAGCTTTTTCAATCCAGTCATTTCCTCAATGTTGTTTCCTGTCATTACTATGTCATCAAATATAGACTATGAGAAGAGTAATTTTACCTTTGTGATGTATAATAAATAGAGTATAATTAGCATTGCTCTGTAGATAGCTAAAGGACATCACAGCTCTACTAAATCGATCAAACCAAACTTTGGGTGATTACTTCAACCCATATAAAGCCTTCTTTAGCCTGCACACCTTTTTTTGTATTTTTTTCATCAGCAAATCTAGGAGGAATTTCCATATATACTTTTTCCTATAAGTCTCTATGGAGGAATGAATTTTTCATATCAAATTGTTGTAGGTCTCTGTAACGACCCCAAAATGGTCTGTCACCGGCGCTAGGATTCAGGTCGGCTTAAGGCCACCAGAACCCGTAGCAAGCCTGCTATACTCTCTGTGTACCTGTAAATCTCATACATGATCATACATTTTCTGTGAAAATAAAAACTCTTTTCTGAACCAAGGCTTAACCTGTGCATGCACTATCTCTGTACTCTGTACTCTGTACTCTGTACTCTGACTAGAGCATGCTCTAGATGGGTTAACTCATACCTGTTAAGCCTGGTTTTTCACATACTCAGTAAAACATATACATATACAGATCATGTACATAACCATAGATTTACAACACAAACTACTAAGTCAAGCACATCTGTAACTGAAAACATAACTATTACATCTCTTTAACAGTACATGTCCACTCTACACTATTACAATTCTCTTTTCTTTTTCTGCACTTTGTTGAACCTTCCCTGTACACTGTACATTGAACCTGCAAGACTGGGGTTAAGGGAGTGGAATGAGCTCTATAGCCCAGTGAGTAGAACAGTAAAACAATTCATTAAAATATGATCTCATGGAATGTGTCATAACACAGACAAACCACATCAAGAGTAAACCTGTCACCACATAGTCCCAGTAACTCTATGCCAGGGCGTAGAATCGAGCACCTGGTCTTCCTTTCATATATGTATATGTGTATATAACACCTCTGTACTTACCATTGCCAGGGCGTAGTCAAAGGCTCCTGGTCTTTACTATACCTGCCAGGGCGTAGTCAAAGGCTCCTGGTCTTTACTATACCTGCCAGGGCGTAGTCAAAGGCGCCAGGGCGCAGTCAAAGTCTCCTGGACTTCCTGTCTGAGACTATTGGATCATTCAGCATTCACCCACATCAGCAATAACTATGCAATGCAACATATTCGTGGATAGTAATGCAATCAACCTATTGTATAATTATGATGCATGAGATATGCTAAAACATTCCATTGTGCAATTAAAAGAGTTAAGTTTAGTTCCACTCACCTCCGGCTATCTGGGCTGACTGACTCTGCAGGCTCTGTACACACTGGAGCAGTACTCACTGCTGCTCTCTCTGGTTCCTCTGGTCTGTACCTATACAGATAGACGCAAATGAGGGACCAAACTAGCTTATGACCAACGCTATTAAACTCCCCAAGAATCCCCTTAAACTCACTCTAATATCCATGCAAAGCATGCAAAGGAAAGCTGGACAGAACACTTTCGGCGGCAGGTTCGGCGGCCGAAAGTCCTCTCTAGAGACGAAACTCAAGCACCTTCGGCGGCCGAAACTCTGCTTTCGGCAGCCGAACCCTTTCGGGGGCAAGTTTTGGAGGCCAAAAGGCACTCCAGAGACGAAAGTCTCTAACCTTCGGCGGCACCTTCGGTTGCCGAACTTCCCTCCAGAGCCAAAAGTCCAAAAGCTCGGGGGCAAGTTTGGGCAGCCGAAGCCACCTCCTCACACCTCTTCAGGGGTTCGACGGCCGAATGTACCTTCGGCAGCCGAACCTGAGTTCATCAGCAGGGCAGAAACTTGCCCTGCCTCTCGCCTAATGATCCTAACGTGGAGTTTTGAAGCAACTCTTCTTCAAACTCTCCAAACTTCACACCTTTGAATTTTTAGCTTAAAACCTTCAAAAGATCATAAAAACGAATCAAATCTTTGCATGATTTAATGAAAACATGAAAGACTACTCACAAAGGATAGAGTTTCACCTCAGCAAGTGAAAGAAACGGTGCTCTTACCGCTTCAACCAACTGAGGGCCATTTATAGGTGGCTGGCCAGACCACCTTCGGCGGCCACACGTGAAACCGAAAGCCATGCATGTTCGGCGGCCGAACCTCAACTTCGGCGGCCGAACCTGGCTTTTCTGCCTTGGTTCATTTCACTCAAAAACTCATTTCCTTATGCTTTAAAACTACCAAAACATGTTAGAAAAAACATCACTCTAACCCATCTAGAGACGTCCGACATCCTGAACTCCATCGGAAAGTAGAATTCCGATGCCGGACTCTAGCCGGGTATTACATTCTCCCCCCCTTAAGAACATTCGTCCTCGAATGATTCTAAAACAAATAACAACACATAAAAAGGAGGAAACTAACCTCAAAACAAATATGGATACTGCTGGAGCATCGACTCTCGCGTCTCCCAGGTGCACTCTTCTAGATTATGATGGTTCCACAGAACTTTCACCATCGGAATTTCCTTGTTCCTTAGCTGTCTGATCTGCGTGTCCAGAATCCGCACTGGCTGCTCTATATAGGTGAGATCTATCAGAATCTCCTCCTCAGGCTCACTCAGAACCTGATTCGAATCTGACACAAACTGTCGTAGCATAGAAACATGAAATACCGGGTGAATTCTCTCCATAGAGGCAGGTAAATCCAGCTTATACGACACATTTCCGATCCTCTGCAAAATTTCAAAGGGTCCAATGTATCGTGGGGCTAACTTACCCTTCTTTCCAAACCGAACTACTCCTTTCATTGGAGACACTTTTAGCAATACCCAATTACCCTCCTGGAATTCTAACTGCTTTCTGCGAACGTCTGCATAACTTTTCTGTCTGCTCTGCGCTGTTCTGATTCTCTCTCTGATTATGGGCACCATTCTACTGGTAATCTCTACTAACTCTGGCCCTGCAAGCGCCTTCTCTCCTATCTCTTCCCAGCAAACAGGGGATCTGCACTTCCTCCCATACAAAGCTTCATAAGGAGCCATCCCTATGCTAGCATGATGGCTGTTATTGTAGGCAAACTCTACCAAAGGTAGATGCTGCCGCCAAGAACCGCCAAAGTCTAACACACACAATCGAAGCATATCTTCTATGGTCTGGATGGTCCTTTCTGACTGTCCATCAGTCTGTGGATGGAAAGCAGTGCTAAAATCCAATCTCGTGCCCATCGCACTCTGCAGACTTCGCCAAAATCTGGAAGTAAACTGAGGTCCTCTATCTGAGACTATAGATACTGGAACTCCATGTAATCGCACTATCTCATCCAGATAGACCTGTGCCAACTTATCCACATAATAGTTACTCCGAACTGGAAGAAAATGAGCATATTTCGTGAGTCTGTCCACAATCACCCATATAGAGTCTATCCTGTTGGACGCTGTTGGTAAACCCACTACAAAATCTATGGCTATGTTCTCCCATTTCCATTCTGGAATCGGCAATGGGTTAAGCATTCCAGCTGGTTTCTGATGCTCTAGTTTCACCCTCTGGCAAACCTCACAGGCTGTCACAAACTGCGCCACTTCTTTCTTCATGGCTGGCCACCAATAGACCCGTTTCAGATCCTGGTACATCTTGGTGGCTCCTGGGTGAACACTATATCTCGCATTATGAGCTTCCCTCATAATGTCTTCCTTCACACTGCCACGATCGGGTACACAAAGTCGACTTCCATAATGGAGGATCCCTTTGCTGTCAAATCTGAACTCTACACTGTTGCCTGACTGAACAGTCCTGGTAATTCTCATCAACTCAGGGTCCTCATGCTGTCTCTGAGCTATCTGCTCCAGAAACACAGGTGTCACTCTCATCTGTGCTATCAACGCACCTGTACCAGACAACTCTAACTGTAACCCCTCTTCTAAGAGCTTGTAAAGCTCCATCACGACTGGTCTCCGTTCTGCTGCTATATGGGATAAACTGCCTAGTGACTTCCGGCTGAGGGCGTCTGCCACAACATTCGCCTTACCCGGATGATACTGGATCTTACAATCATAATCACTGAGCAATTCTACCCATCTTCTCTGCCTCAAATTCAGCTCTCTCTGACTCAAGATGTACTGTAAACTCTTATGATGGGTGAAGATCTCGCATTTAACCCCGTAGAGGTAATGCCGCCACATCTTAAGTGCAAAGATAACTGCTGCCATCTCTAGGTCATGGGTGGGATAATTCAACTCGTGCTTCTTCAACTGTCTAGAAGCATAAGCTATCACCTTATCACTCTGCATTAAAACACAACCCAAGCCCACTCGAGATGCATCACAGAACACTGTGAAATCCTCATTACTGACAGGCAGAGCTAATACTGGTGCTGTGGTCAATCTCCTTTTGAGCTCTTCAAAGCTCTCCTCGCACTGGTCTGACCAGATAAACTTCTGGTTCTTCTGAGTCAGTTTGATCATAGGAGCCGCTATCTTTGAGAAGTCCTGAACGAACCTCCT
The DNA here is from genome assembly GCF_001659605.2 of Manihot esculenta. NCBI lineage: Eukaryota > Viridiplantae > Streptophyta > Magnoliopsida > Malpighiales > Euphorbiaceae > Manihot > Manihot esculenta. Next base: position 20,341,157 of record NC_035169.2, on the reverse strand, counting down.
GTAGTAACCTGCCAGTCCCAGAAAGCTTTTAATCTCAGTCACTGTAGTGGGTCTGGGCCAGTTAGCTACAGCCTCTATCTTCTTGGGGTCTACCTCAATACCCTCTGCTGATACCACATGTCCCAAGAAAGAAATGCTCCTCAACCAAAACTCACACTTCGAGAACTTGGCATACAAACCATGCTCTCTCAGTGTCTGCAGAACTATCCGCAGATGCTGGGCATGCTCCTCTGCATTTCTGGAATACACTAATATATCATCGATGAAAACAATGACAAAGTGATCCAGAGACTCACTGAAAACTCTGTTCATGAGATCCATGAATGCTGCAGGGGCATTAGTCAACCCAAACGGCATCACTAAGAACTCATAATGCCCATATCTGGTCCTGAAAGCTGTCTTAGGCACATCTGCCTCTTTGACTCTCAACTGATGATACCCGGATCTCAGATCTATTTTCGAGAAACAACCTGCTCCAGCTAACTGATCAAATAGATCATCAATCCTAGGTAGAGGATACCTATTCTTGGTAGTGACCTTGTTCAACTGTCTGTAGTCAATACAAAGTCTGAGGGATCCATCCTTCTTTCTGACAAAGAGCACTGGAGCACCCCAAGGTGAGGTACTAGGGCGGATGAAACCCTTATCTACCAAGTCCTGCAACTGTTCTTTCAACTCTTTTAACTCTGCTGGCGCCATCCTATAGGGAGGAATAGAGATAGGTCTAGTACAAGGCAGCAATTCAATTTCAAACCCTATCTCCCTATCAGGTGGTAGTCCTGGCAAATTGTCTGGGAACACATCAAGAAACTCTCGGACTACTGGTACTGTGGCTGGTTCCCTAACCTGACTGTCTAGCTCTTTCACATGAGCTAGAAACCCCTGACAACCCCTCCTAAGCAAACGACGAGCCTGAAGGGCTGAAATCATACCTCTGGGTGTACCTCTCCTGTCTCCTCTGAAGACACACTCTGACCCGTCCTGGTCTCTGAGACTCACTAGCTTCTCTCTACAGTCCAAAGTAGCACTATATGTAGATAACCAATCCATCCCTAGAATGACATCAAAATCCGTCAAATCTAGAACCACAAGGTCAGCTGGAAGGCATCTACCCTCTATAAACACTGGACTGAAACGACAGACTGACACTGCCACTGATGGGTCACATTTAGGTCCATTGACCTAGAGAGGATACGCTAACTCAGAACTGATCAAACCCAATCTCTCTATGGCTCTCGAAGCAATAAAGGAATGAGAAGCACCGGGGTCCATCAAAGCATACACATCTGAACACCCAATGATGAGATTACCTGACACCACTGTGTTCGACGTGTTAGCCTCCTCCTGTGTCACAGTGAAAATCCGTGCTGGGGCTACCGGATTTCCACCTCGGGAACCTGCTGCTGAAGTAGAGGCTGCCCCTCTCCCTCTACCTCTGCCACTACTCTGAGGCATGACTGGAGCTGCTGGCTGCACCACACTGCCTGAACTCATCTGCTGGGATGGTGCAAAAGTCACCTGAGGACAATCTCGAGCAATATGCCCTTCCTGTCCACATCCAAAACAAGCTGTAGATCCCAACCGACAAACTCCTCCATGTGGTTTTCCGCATCTTCTGCATACTGGGGCTGTGCCAGAGCTAGAGCCACTACCTATTCCCAGACCTGACTTGACTTTACTCCAGAACTTACTCTTTGTTCCTTTTGCTCTATCCCATCTTTTACTGCCTGTAGTGCCTGAACTGGGGGCCTTAGAACCCGAAGCCTGTGCCTTTGACTGTTTCTGAATATTGGCACTAGCTTCCATTTTCCTGGTTGCGTCCACTATGGTGTGGAAACTCTCCTTTTCTGCTGGAAGAATCAAGGAAGAATACCTAGGATGCAATCTCATAGTATATCTCCTTGCCTTCTTCTGGTCAGTATCATAGGCTTGACCCACATACTGAAGCAAATCCAGGAACTTATCTGTGAATTCATCAACACTCATCTCATCTGTCTGTCTCAACTGTTCCAACTCTATAACTTTCATCTCCCTGGAGCTATCAGGAAAAGCCCACCCTGCAAACTCATTGGCGAACTCTTCCCAAGACATACTGTCCATCCTGGGTTCCACATAATTCTTGAACCATTCTCTGGCTTTCTTGCATTTAAGTGTGAACCCTGCCATCTCAATGGCTCTACTATCATCAGCTCCCAATTCACTAGTTATCATCCTAACTAATCTGAGGTATTCAAATGGATCATCTCCCGTGTTGTATTTAGGAGCATCCAATTTCAAGTACTCCGTCATTTGCACTTTACCTCCAGATGAGCTAGGTTGATGTCTATCAACAACAGGGGCTACTGGTTCTGGTGGTGGTGGTACTGGTTCATTTGGCTCTGGGTGTGCTGCACTTGGATGGGTAGGGGAGGGTGGATACATAGGATATGGTGGATAGTAAGGAGGATAAGGCATATATGGCATATAAGGAGGATATGGGACAAAACTAGAGTACTCCGACATACCTCCCATCGGATACTCTGGATAGCCAAAACCTGAGGTCTGAGCGACTCCCTGCGACTCTCCCATACCTTCCTCAAATCTGCCTATACCCATGCTGTCATCTCTAGACTGGTCACTCTCCATAGCCTCCCTCCTTTCCTCTGATCGTTCTCCTCTAGCTGTTCCTCTTCTGCTCTTGTCGACAGACCTTCTAGGGTCTATTGACGTACCTTCCCTGCTAGATCTCTGCGACCTTGCCCTCGGCAATGCAGGAGGACGAGCAGCTGGTCTCTCACTCTCTGGTGGGACTCCAGTCAATCGAGCTGATCGACGAGTTCCTCTCATCTTTACTCTCTGAAAAACAACACATAACATAGCACTTAGCACATAAACATCACATATCAATAAGGTACATGCATAACTCATGGCATGAAACAGATAGGACGCAACACCCTATCCTAGTGGACATGATTTCCTATTGTGCTTGACCACTTCTAACCTCTATGAGCCCGACACTGTCTCTATAGGTCCGATCATGTGAACCTAGGGCTCTCATACCAATCTGTAACGACCCCAAAATGGTCCGTCACCGGCGCTAGGATTCAGGTCGGCTTAAGGCCACCAGAACCCGTAGCAAGCCTACTATACTCTCTGTGTACCTGTAAATCTCATACATGATCATACATTTTCTGTGAAAATAAAAACTCTTTTCTGAACCAAGGCTTAACCTGTGCATGCACTATCTCTGTACTCTGTACTCTGTACTCTGACTAGAGCTTGCTCTAGATGGGTTAACTCATACCTGTTAAGCCTGGTTTTTCACATACTCAGTAAAACATATACATATACAGATCATGTACATAACCATAGATTTACAACACAAACTAGTAAGTCAAGCACATATGTAACTGAAAACATAACTATTACATCTCTTTAACAGTACATGTCCACTCTACACTATTACAATTCTCTTTTCTTTTTCTGCACTTTGCTGAACCTTCCCTGTACACTGTACATTGAACCTGCAAGACTGGGGTTAAGGGAGTGGGATGAGCTCTATAGCCCAGTGAGTAGAACAGTAAAACAATTCATTAAAATATGATCTCATGGAATGCGTCATAACACAGACAAACCACATCAAGAGTAAACCTGTCACCACATAGTCCCAGTAACTCTGTGCCAGGGCGTAGAATCGAGCACCTGGTCTTCCTGTCATATATGTATATGTGTATATAACACCTCTGTACTTACCATTGCCAGGGCGTAGTCAAAGGCTCTTGGTCTTTACTATACTTGCCAGGGCGTAGTCAAAGGCTCCTGGTCTTTACTATACCTGCCAGGGCGTAGTCAAAGGCTCCTGGACTTCCTGTCTGAGACTATTGGATCATTCAGCATTCACCCACATCAGCAATAACTATGCAATGCAACATATTCGTGGATAGTAATGCAATCAACCTATTGTATAATTATGATGCATGATATATGCTAAAACATTCCATTGTGCAATTAAAAGAGTTAAGTTTAGTTCCACTCACCTCTGGCTATCTGGACTGACTGACTCTGCAGGCTCTGTACACACTGGAGCAGTACTCACTGCTGCTCTCTCTGGTTCCTCTGGTCTGTACCTATACAGATAGACGCAAATGAGGGACCAAACTAGCTTATGACCAACGCTATTAAACTCCCCAAGAATCCCCTTAAACTCACTCTAATATCCATGCAAAGCATGCAAAGGAAAGCTGGACAGAACACTTTCGGCGGCAGGTTCGGCGGCCGAAAGTCCTCTCCAGAGACGAAACTCAAGCACCTTCGGCGGCCGAAACTCTACTTTCGGCAGCTGAACCCTTTTGGGGGCAAGTTTCGGAGGCCAAAAGGCACTCCAGAGACGAAAGTCTCTAACCTTCGGCGGCACCTTCGGCGGCCGAACTTCCCTCCAGAGCCAAAAGTCCAAAAGCTCGGGGGCAAGTTTGGGCAGCCGAAGCCACCTCCTCACACCTCTTCAGGGGTTCGGCGGCCGAATGTACCTTCGGCAGCTGAACCTGAGTTCATCAGCAGGGCAGAAACTTGCCCTGCCTCTCGCCCAATGATCCTAACGTGGAGTTTTGAAGCAACTCTTCTTCAAACTCTCCAAACTTCACACCTTTGAATTTTTAGCTTAAAACCTTCAAAAGATCATAAAAACGAATCAAATCTTTGCATGATTTAATGAAAACATGAAAGACTACTCACAAAGGACAGAGTTTCACCTCAGCAAGTGAAAGAAACGGTGCTCTTACCGCTTCAACCGACTGAGGGCCATTTATAGGTGGCTGGCCAGACCACCTTTGGCGGCCACACGTGAAACCGAAAGCCATGCATGTTCGGCGGCCGAACCTCAACTTCGGCGGCCGAACCTGGCTTTTCTGCCTTGGTTCATTTCACTCAAAAACTCATTTCCTTATGCTTTAAAACTACCAAAACATGTTAGAAAAAACATCACTCTAACCCATCTAGAGACGTCCGACATCCTGAACTCCATCGGAAAGTAGAATTCCGATGCCGGACTCTAGCCGGGTATTACATCAATCAAGATTGGCAGCGCAATATAGAAAACTCTTATTGAATTCATTTTGGCAATAGGGGCAAATGTCTCCTGGTAATCTACTCCATTGAGTTTAGTGTATCCCTTGGAAACTAGTTTAGCCTTGAATCTTTCAATTGATCCATCTGCTTTGTGTTTCATAGTGAATACTCATTTGCAGACAACTGGGTTTTTTTCAAGTAGAAGAGATACCAATTCTCAAGTCTCATTTTTAGCCAAGGCTTTTATTTCTTCAATCATTGCTCCCTTCCAATTAGAATCTTTGAGAGTTTCCTTCTAATCCTATGGGATAGAAATAGAGAAAATAGACAAGGTAAAGACTCTATTGGATGGAGATAAAGATCATAAGAGAGAAAGTTAGAAATAGAGTATTTTGTGCAAGACTTAACTCTTTTTCTTTAAGCAATTGGTTTATCTAAATCATCAATGAACTCAAGGTTTAGAGTTGACTTATCTAATGGAGAAGAGGAAGATTCATGACACCAAATAGGCTACACAATGGCTTTTTCTGCTTTTGTTGTATCTCTTATTAAGTATCTCCTTAAATTTGATTTATCCAAATATCCAATTTTTTTTCTAATCACCAATAGTCTCTCTCTCCCTGTATAGTAGTCTCATCTTGAGTAAAAAACTCTAGAGTTATAGGACTAGAAATTATCTTCTCTCTCATTGTCCTCCTCCTAAAGAGATGATAGGGTAGTGCTGAAGTAAGATTCAGTTTATCTAAATGTAGTATCCATACTGACAAAGTATTTTCTAGATGGAGGGTGGTAACACTTGTAATCCTTCTATGCGGGAGAGTATCCAAAAAACACACATTTAAGAGCCCTCGGATCGATTTCTACCTATCCTAGTATAAATAAAACACATGCACCTAAACACCTTTGGTGGAATAGTATAAGTATTTTTCCCTTATAGCACCTCTAAAGGTTTAAAGACTCTTCTTTAAGAGGTATTTACTAATGAGATAAGCTGCGGCTAAGACTGCATCTCCCCAATAGGTTTTTGAAAAATTTATGATGAAAAGGAGAAATATGACTGCTTCCAACAGATGTTTATTTTTCCTTTCAACAACATCATTTTGGGCACTGATGTAAGAACAACTAGTTTGATATAGTATCCCATTATAATCCAGATAAGCATAAAAATTACCATCCATATACTCTGTACCATTATCAGTTCTCAAAACTTTTATCTTAGCATCAAATTGAGTAAAAACCATCTTTGTGAAAAGATTAAAAGCAAGAAAACACGTCACTCTTTGTCTTTATCAAATAAATCCAAGTCATGCAAGTGCAGAAATCAATAAAGGTAATAAACCAACGATTAACAGATAGTGAAACCATTTGAGTAGGTCCCCAAATATCAAAATGGATAGTCACAAAAGAGATCGTACTCCTATTATTACTTGAGGGATTAACATACTCACAAGCATCACAAACTAAAGATCACACTAAGTCTTGAAAAATAAATCAAGATAAAGTTTCTCTAAAACAACGAATAATGAATGTCCTAACCATTAATGCCACTGTATGATTTCTTGGTTGATATTGTGATTTCTTCCAAAAAGAGTCCGAGGTGAATTCAAACTCATATTCCCTTCTAACATATATAATCCATCGTGCAGTCTACCATAAGTAACCATCTTTCTAGTTTGAAGGTCCTGAATAACACAATAGTCAGGAAAAATTTTAATTTTACAATTAAGTTCTTTTGTGAGAGTATTAACAGATAAAAGATTAATAGGGAAACAAGGAATATGAAGAATAAAGGATTGCTTGATACTTGGAGTACAAATAATATAACTAGTTCCAAAAATTGCAGTGAAATAACCATATGCTATTTTGACAGTATCCTTTTATAGACATAGAAGATAATTAAGAAAATCTTTAGATGAGTCTGTCATATTTCTATTTGCACCAGAATCAATAATTCAAATACAACAATGAAAAGAGATTGCCCAACTAAAAGGAATACCCAGTCAACACCCAACTTTAACAAGAAATACTTTTTGCTTCTGCAATGGTAAGAAGCAACAATAAAGCCAAAAAATACTCAAAAAAGAGGGTAAAGGAGGCTGTCCACACCAAGTAAGTACCTTACCGACTCCCAACAAAGCAAGGAACAGTAGCAAAAGGCCGAAAACAAAAGTTCGAGGTCAACAGCGGCGGACAAAAGTGAAGATCCTTGCTAGAAACAAGGTCACGCACTAGCAATCAGTGACACATGAACGGCAAATGACTCACCGGAGATAAGCGGATGGCCAGCGAGGAGGCTGCGATCCTTCTCGGAGTGGTGGTGATGAAATAAAATAGTGTTTTAACTTTTAATTTAGGATATTTGATGTTTGAACCTTTTTGGGGTTATGCATTAATTTTTCTTATTAATGCAAATATCTATTATTGTGTTTAATATTTTTAAATTTCATTGCGTTACTTAAATGATGTAATTCATATCTAGTAGTAGAAAGAAATATTGTGATTTATATTAATATAATTAGCATTTTGAAATTTTAACTTGAGCTGAAGCAATATAGTTAAATCCTTGAGATTTAAAGTTATAACTTATACTTAATCTACTAATTAAGTTTTATATCACTATTGAAAAATGAGATTTAAAGGAAAAAGGTATTAAATAGATAAGTATTATATTTTCTTATATAAAAATTAAATTGATTATTAAAAATAAGTGTCAAATTTGATATTGAATTAAGTGGAGTAAATGCTCTAAATATCTATTTTATTAAATTTTTAATTCTATTATATTTAGTGTCTTTTAATTTTTTTTAGACTATATTATTTTATTAGATTTTAATTAATTTAATTCTCATTCCATTTTTATTGTCTAAATATTAAATAAATTATTATAAATTTTTGATACTTAATCTCAATTATCATAAAAACAATACTCACTCATAACTTTATTATTTAAAACAATTCCATGCCCTTATAAATTTTACACATAAATCCTCATCATATTTTTTTTCTAATAATAAGCCCCTCCTTTTAAAATGGCAATGGACTGGGTTTTACATATATTTATAAGAATTTAGTATTTTAATTCATATTAGCCAAAGATTGTAGCTAGAGTTTGAGTAAAAGGAGATTTCGTGTGAAAAGAAGGATTTTGCAAAAAATTTATAAATATCTAAAAATCAATGTGTAGGTGGGAAAGGGCTAAACCTCTAAACTTCTATTTGCAATATTTTCTAACAATACTCTCTCTATTTTTATTGCACTTATGTATTGCTTTATATATACTGTGATTGCCTTGCTTATACTGTGGTCGCTGAGTATTAATAGGAAATTATCTTTAGAAGATCTTATTATATGTTTTGTGTCAAATTTTTCAGAAACATAATTTACTCCCTTCTTGGGTTACCTTCGAGCCTTGTAATTGCCATGATAAATGTTTCTAGTCTCATGGATACCAACTATTAAAACCTGTAAAAACTGCACTAATCTCAAAATCAATATGATGGTGAGAATAAGATAAAAGTCACAGTGAGAGAAGATCATTCCACAAACAAGCCAAAACACCACCCAAATTAGAACCCCTGATGACAAATATATTCTTATACCCAAATATATACTTATTACACCTCATCCTCTCTTAGCCAACTTGAATTTTCATGAGAAAGAGAATATCAGAAACTTGAGGCAAATACAAATGCCGAAGCTTAGCAACAAATCAATAGTATTCTCAATTGAGAAAATTGAAGAGAGACAAGAGCATAGCAAGACTTGATAATAGTATCAACATATGGGAAAAGGAACAAATAGTTGAATATATTAATAGCAGCCAAGGCTAAGGAGACTTGATCATCTTCGTTTGCAGATCATTTTGCATCCTTATATTAACTTGTTATGCACTTAATATTGTGGCCCATCCTTAAGGTAAGTGTTGTCACTGTGTATCCATATACTTTCTGATTTCATATTTCCTTGTAAGACTTCAACAATCTGAATCAAGTAAGCAATATTAGTTAACAACTAGGGATGACATGGATGATAATTAACTTAAACAAATTATTTTTTTTTTAATTTCTGTGATTTTTTAGATACTAATAATTTTGCATCAACTTGCAAATTATGTATAATTGTTTTCGTATATATGAATCCTGTAATTTAAAAAATAGTAATAATATATTTAGCTAATACTTAAAAAATAATTAAAGGCAGGTCTATTGATTTTATCATACCTGACTTAATTTTGGACGAGTTTTTGCAGGTTTGTATACACAAGCCGCAGCACAATGAATCATTTCAATTATTTCACAATTGTTCTGCAATTCGACATCAATAATACTATTGTAATTATGTGTATTAAAAGCTTGTGTGAGTTGAGGTGCCACCTGAAATTTTAAGATAAAAAAGTATTAGCGATAATTATATATCTCTTATCATAGAAATATATAACTTTATTCAAACGTTAATATAAAAATAATTAAAACAATACTAACATAACAAAAAATTTCATGCCTGTTTACATGTTTAATTTCAAAATAAATCAATTACAACATTAAAATGGCAGAACTAATTTTGTTTTAAAAAAATAAAGGATAACACAAAAATTATATTACTCTTAAATTAACAACACTGTAATGCTAATATTCTATCCAATCAAACATATTTCTATTCGGTATACAAGAGTCTAAACTTAATGTGTATATTTCATCTTAGTTTTGCTTATCTTGAGGCCCTTACTCTTAAGAATCCTTATCCATAACAACAAAATTAACTCATTGATTAAATTTATCCACTAAGACAACAAAATTATAAATAATATACATCATGGAACATCATATTTAAAATATCAAATAAGTTCATCCATAACTAAAATTATTATATCGAGACTTAAAGTTGATCTCTAAGGTAAACCTAATATTATTCTCTCATACATGTCTTTAGTAACGGTTATAGGTTATAAGAAGTAAATATGTTAATATAGGAATTAAATATTGATAGATGTGTTAGTGTTTAATCTTAGAGATTGCATGATCATAGGTTTGATTTTCTTTCCTTTCTAGATATAGTTTCTCATGTATAAATATGTTGTAATCTCTATTATAAGAAGAACAACAAATATTACCTTTCTACATGGTATCAAAGCCACTCCTGTGAGATTTGAATTTTTTTTCTTGTTCTGTTTGGAGACTCAGGTTTAGGTTACTCATATAGAGTAACATTTATCTCTCGCCGTCCACCCAGGAAGGACGCTGGAGCACCGGCGAAGCTTCCCTAAAGAGCCAACGGTTGTCCAGCCGACAACTGAGTTTCATGTACCACGACAAGGTTACTAACGCCTTCCCACTCGCAGGCACGTGGAGGCGCATCGCATATCCGTTGCTACTCCGGTCACCCTCGCTGGAGTCGCCTCAAAGCCGTCTCATTAATTCTATAGTCTGTTTGCCGATTGGGTGTTGGGTAGAGGTGTTTTTGGGTTTGGATCGCATTCTGGTATTGCTCACCTCCATTCTCTGGTACTGTTTACGTCCTATTTCTTTTGATTGCTATTGCTTTTAGATTGGTTGTTTTCATAGCTGAAATTAAAAACACTGTAGCTGAGGTGATTCCAATGATGACTAAAATTATGGAACACAAATTAAATGGATCTAATTTTATAAATTAGAGTAAGACTATCCGTATTTATTTATGAAGTATCGGAAGGATCCTCCAATTGATGAAATTAGAAAAGATTGTATGAGGGATGATGCTCGATTATTTTTGCAGATCCGAAATTCTATTCATAGTGAGGTAATCAACCTTATTAATCACTGTGAATTTGTTAAACAATTAATGGATTATTTGGAGATTTTATATTCTGGCAATGGAAATATTTCTCGTATTTATGATGTATGTAAGACATTCTATCGAGCCGAGAAATATGATAGAACTCTTACCTCCTATTTTATGGATTTTAAAAAGTGTATAAGAAATGTCTTGATACCTTTTAGTACAAATGTGAAAACTCAACAAGCTCAACGAGAGCAAAAGGTTGTTATGAGCTTCCTTGCAGGTCTCCCTCTAGAGTTTGAGACAGCTAAATCTCAGATTCCTTCTGACTCTAAAATATCATCATTATATTATGTTTTCACTAGAGTGTTGCGTACAGAGTCTTTAATTCCTTCACACACCACTAGTGCTTTTGTTAGTCACAATGACAGTGGCAGATAGAATAACAGAGGTAGGCATAGGGGAAGTTTTAATGGTGGTAGAGGATCTCAGCGTCCTGGGGAAGCAGTTTCTACTTCTGACTCCAGTGAAATCATTTGTTATTACTACTGGTAAACCTGGACATACTAAGAAGACATGTTTGAAACTTCAAAATAAAAATCAGCGCTTACAAATGGTGCACATGGCAGTTGAGGCCTCTTCTGATCAGGAAATTTTGATATCTGTAGATGAGTATGCACAATTTACTCGATTCCAGACATCTCTGAAATCCTCTAACTCCTCTATCACTGCAATTGCTAAGTCATGTAACTCTACTGCATGTCTTGTATCTTCATCCTCCAAATAGGTTATTAATTCTGGTGCTACCAATCATATGTCAGATAATTCTACCATTTTGTCCAATCTTAAGTCTCATTCATCATCTTCTTATGTTACTTCTTATGTTACTCTTGCTAATGGCACTAAATCTTGTCATAGGTTCTGGACATATCAACTTAACCCCTTCTCTTTCTGTATCCTCTGTGTTATGTCTTTCTAAGTTCTCCTTTAATTTACTTTTCGTTAGTAAACTCACTCGTGCATTGAATTGTTGTATCTCATTCTTTCCTGATCCTTATATTTTTCAGGATCTTTTAATGAAGCAGATTATTAGTAAAGGGCATGAGTTAGAGGGGTCTTTACGTTTTGGATCAGTAACTACCTACATCTCTTGCATGTTCCATGAGTTTAACACCTTTTGATGTTCATTGTCGTTTGGGGCACTCTTCTCTTTTGGCTTTGAAGAAGTTATGTCCACAGTTTCACTCCTTATCTGTTTTAGATTGTGAGTCTTATCAATTTGCCAAACATTATCATTTATCTACAGTGTTTCGAGTCAATAAACGAGCTTCGTCCCCCTTTGAGTTAGTATATTCAGATGTTTGGAGTCCTTGTCCTATTATGTCTAAGTCTGGCTTTAAGTACTTTGTTACTTTTGTTGATGATTTCTCTCGCACTACTAGGTTATTTTTAATCAAGAGTCATTCAGAATTATTCTCTATCTTTTGTGCTTTTTATGCTAAAATCAAAATTCGATTCAATATTTTCATTTGAATATTGTAAAGTGATAATGCTAAAGAGTATCTTTCTGGAGAATTTCAATCTTATTTGTTACAAAAAGGGATTTTTCATTAGTTTTCCTATGTTGACGCTCCTTCACAGAATGGGGTTACAAAAACAAATCAACATCTTCTTGAAGTAGCCAGAGCCCTCTTATTCTAAATGAAAGTACTTAAATGTTTTTGGGCTGATGCTGTATCCACTACTTGTTTTTTTTATTAATTGCATGCCCTTCTCCGTCCTTCATGGTGATATCTTTTATAACATTTTATTTCCCACTAAATCTTTATTTTCTATTGAGCCACGTGTCTTTGGTTGTACTTATTTTGTTCGTGATGTTCGTCCATGAGTTACTAAATTAGATCCCAAATCACTCAAATGTATCTTTCTTGACTACTCTCAACTTCAAAAAGGATTTCCTTATTTTTTTCCTGATCTTAATCGGTACTTTGTGTCTAAAGATGTAACATTCTTTAATTCCACTCTGTTCTTTCCACCATCATCTATTTATAACACCCAGAGGAAGGAAGATAACCTCTTATTATACACTGTTTGCTCTCTGTCTCCTCAGACTCTTCCTGCACCTTCTGCTCATGTGCCAGGTTGCCCTCTCATTTTTCATGTTTATTCTATACGCTTAGAGGACTCTGACTCCGCTCTACTACTAGCTTCTTTGTCGATAGACCCTACTCCCACCGATCCTTCACCGTTTGATTTGGATTTGCCCATTGCTCTTCGCGAAGGTAAGCATACTTGCACTCGTCCTATTTCATCTTTTGTCTTTTACAATCAATTATCCTTTTCTTCTTGTTGTTTTTCCACTGATTTAGATTCTATTTTAGTCCCTAAAACTGTTATTGAGATTTTATCCTATCCTGGTTGGCATGCTGCTATAAAAGAAGAAATAATGGCCCTAGATACAATGGTACTTGGGAGTTGATGTCCTTGCCCTAGGAAAGCAGACTATTGGGTGTAAATGAGTGTTTGCACTGAAAGTAAACTCTGATGGATCTATTTCTCGCCTCAATGCCTGTTTAGTGGCCAAAGGTTATGCTCAAACTTATAAAGTTGACTATTCTGATAATTCTCTCCAATTGCCAAGTTCGCATCTGTTCGATTGTTTATTTTCTTGGCAGCTACACATTATTGGCCTTTGCATCAACTGGATATTAAAAATGCTTTTCTCCATGGTGACCTTCAGAAGGAGATTTATATTGAGCAACCACCTGGTTTTATTGCTCAAGGGTAGTTACGCAAGGTTTGTAGACTTTGAAAATCCCTCTATGGCTTGAAAGAGAGTCCTCGGGCATGGTTTGGCAGGCTTAGTGAGGTGGTCTAATAGTTTGGAATGAAGATGAGTAAGTGTGATCACTTAGTGTTTTATAAAAATTCTGATAGTAGAGTAATTCCGCTTGTAGCATATGTGGATGATATTGTTATCACAGGAAGTGACGTTGCTGGCATTATATCCCTAAAAAAATTTCTCAAAACACAGTTTCATAAAAAGGATTTGGGCTCCTTGAAATTTTTTCATGCATTGAAATTATGCAGTGTAAGAAAGGCATTTTTTTATCTTAAAGAAAATATATGCTTGATTTATTGGTAGAAATAAGAAAATTGGGTGCTAAGCCTTGAAGTGCACCAATGACCCCTAATTTTTAACTTACTACAAAAGACAATGAGCCATTTGCAGATCCTGAGAAGTATAGAATATTAGTTGGCAAGCTGAATTATTTGACAGTGACTCGTCCTGATATTGCATATTCAATGAGTGTGATAAGTTAGTTTATGTCCTCTCCTACTGTTACTCAGTGGGATGCTCTGAAATAGATTATTTGCTACTTAAAAGAGGCTCCAAGACGAGGCCTCTTCTATGGTAACCATGGGCACTCAAATATTAATACTTTTCTGATACTGATTGGGCAAGTTCGAAGGTTGTTAGGAGGTCAACCACTGGATATTGTGTTTTTATGGGAGGTAACTTGGTCACATAGAGAAGTAAGAAATAAAATATGGTCTCTCGTTTTAGTGCGAAATCTGAATATCGAGGCATGGCACAAGCCGTATGTAAAGTCTTGTGGATGCGCCAACTGTTAGAAGAGGTTAGGTTCATAAATTTGGTGTCTGCTAAGTTGTGGTGTGATAATCAAGTAGTTATCCACATTGCCTCTAATCCAGTATTTCATGAAAGGACTAAACATATTGACGAGATTAACTGTCATTTTATTCGTGAGAAAGTCCAATAAAAGATACTCTCAACCGGACATATCAAAACTAGAGAACAATTAGGAGATATCTTCACTAAAACTCGAAATAAGACTCGAGTTGATTATATATGTAACAAATTGGGCATAATTAACATCTATGCTCCAACTTAAAGGGAAGTGTTATACGTTATAGAAAGTAAATATGTTAATATAGAAAGTAAATATTGATAGATATGTTAGTAGCTTAATCTTACGAATTGCATGATCATAGGTTTGATTTCTTTTCCTTTCTAGATATGGTTTCTTATATATAAATATGTTGTAATCTCTATTGTAAGAAGAACAACAAATATTAACTTTCTACAGTAACATTACATAGTTGATATTAACTCCTTTCTTTTTTAACAATCACTAAAAATTTTTTCTTGAAATTTTATCATATGCCATTTTAACTCAATGAATAACATGTATAATTCTTCTTTATCTTCTTATAAATTACCACTAAACTTCTTAATAAGGAAATAGATTTTATTGTAAATCTATGGAATTTTTCCTACTTTTCCACTATGCCCTTTAGATGACAAATACTAATTAAGTCCAAGCAATGCTTGAAATTGCTCACAATGAGAGATTTATTCATCATATCAATTGGATTTTCTACAATACCAATTTTCTTAATCAAAATATTACCCTTACTGACAATATCACATACAAAATAGTATCTCACATCAATGTGGTTTTTCTTCTCTTGAAACATTTGATCTTTTGTCAAATGAATAGCACTTTGGTTATTGCAATGGACGACTGTAACATCCTCAAACCCATAGCTAGAGTAGTGCCATCATTAGATATGGGTTAGGCTATTTCACCACTAGAGTAAGTGGCATTAGAGGAGGTGCTAGCTTACCTCGAGCTACTTAGGGGAGGTGCTAGCATAACTCTAAGCTGCTAATAACTAAATCATAGAAAACTCAAATAAAGAAACGGACGTATCCAGAAATAAAGTAGACAGTGTGTTTAGCAAGTCGGGAACGAGTCACTTTCGGGAGGTGCTTAGGGTTTCCCGACGTACTTGCTTAAGGTGCTTGTTTAAATCCGTCATGCTTGCTTAAGTGAAAAGGACTTCTAAAGGCTAAATGTATAGTTTAGTAGGTCGATCTATGAATATTGAAAGTTTGAAAACTAAATTGAAACATGGTAAAGAGTTTAGTAGGTTAAAGTATAAATATAGAAAGTTAAAACATAAAATTTAGTTTACCCACCATGTGTCACCTAACTATGCATGAAAGAATGACAAAGCAAAGTTAAAAAAGGTGGGTTGTCTTCTCCACCCACACCATTGCCGTAGCTCACCCATTGAAAACCAAAGTTTTGTTTTGTCTTCCTTCCACCAAAGCCAAGCTAAATCTCACCCAATCAACTTATTCCTTTAACCACAATTTACCCTAAGACCAAGACCTAAAGGAACAACCATATATTGAAGGAATTGAAGAAGAAAATTTTAGGGTTCCATATACACCAAGCTTGAAAATCAAAGGTAAGTTTAGGAATGTGTAGGAAATAAAATCTACTCATTTCTTCATGCATGAATTTGAATTATAAAGCTTTAATTTATAATTTATTCAATCCTTCCCTAAGATATAACTTGACCTAGGTGAAGGAACATCAAAGGGAAAGGAGATAGCTAGAGAGTAGAGTGCAAAAGGGAAAGAAGAATTCAAGAAAGGTTTGGTGTTTGTATGATTTTCTGTTTTCCTTTGATTCTGCCATGAATAAGTGAAATTAGGGGTTGATTTTACTTGCTGAAAATGTTGCTTTGATTGTATAAATATGTTATATGAATGTTACAAGGATGGTTGAAAGGCTTAGAGTAAAGAAATTTAACATGAGAGCTAAAAGTGCAAACCTGGCAGAATAGGTTGTAACAGGCCAGCTTGTGTTTAAAACTTCATAACATATTTTGTATTTATTTAAATTAGGCCTAAGATATATCAAATGAAAGCTGAGACAAAGAGCTAAAACTTTTATGATTGACTAAATTCGGAATCTGTAGGTAAGATGATGAAAATTGCAAGTGAATCTAAACTGAACACAGTGGTAGTGCATCTAGAACAGAGTGTGTTGATTATACCATAACTAATTATCTACTCAGTGAAATTTATTAAGATTAGTGCCAAATGAATCTTAAGAAGTGTAACTAAAACTTTGTAGAAGAAACTTAAGCTTGACTTTGTATGAAAATGCATGAATCTGATATGTTTTGTGATACTATAAACAAGTACCAATACTGGACTGATTAAGACCTTATTGAGCAGCTTGTAAATAAAAATTCATAACTTAAACTAGAGTGATCAGATTTTCATGAATTATACCTAGTTGGAAAAATAAGACATAAATATACATTTTTTATGAGAAACTGAAGTCAAATTGTAACTCTAAATTGCTTCAAAAGTTTATGCAATATATGGCAGAATACAGTTTTTCTCAAATTTGAATGTTATGTTGACAACGTTTTGCAGTATTTGCCATGAGTTTCTCATCTTGTTAACTTTGACACATGATTTATGTATTTTGGAAATGAATTCAAATATCTTCAAATGACATGCATTTACACTGAATTAATGATACTTGGCCCTGGTAAACGTAATAGGAGTCGAGATTAGCTTAAGGGTATGGCATGCCATATAAAAATACAGAGTTCGTAGTACTGCTACCGATACATGATATATATATATTTGAGGTTACATATCAGGTACCTCATAAGCACGGCCACAGAGCCCTGCTATCACAGTTTTGGCCTCTGAGCCTATCGTTCGGCACCCTGTGCCTACCGTTATAACTCCTTATCTACCTAATCGACCCTACTATGTGTTTATAAGGGCTGAGAACTTAATTAAGATTGATACTTGATTTTGAGAACTTATCACTGAATGTTAACATGTCTGCATCTATTACATGTACTAAGCTATAGTGATTTGCTATAAATAGAAAATGTGCAATAAAGGAAAAAGAAGATGTTTTTATCGAATATGAAAGGAATTCTTGTCATGCACAAGGATACATATGGCACTCATATTTTATACTTAGAAGTTGACAAGTATGCTTTGTATCATGTTAATAACATTTGACTAGCTTGTAATTGTTTACCTGATTATCTGTATACGTGAACTTGTTTGCTCTATGTTGTTATTTGTTTGCTATCACCCACTGAGCATTAGCTCAGCATGTTGGTTTTTACCTCACGCAGGTTGTGGATAAAGTAGGCACGCGAAGTTCATAAGAGGTCTACATCAGATATCAAGGCCATCATCATAGCTGGTTGTTTTGAGTCTCTGAGTCATAGTATATTTTTATTTTGGCATGTACATATTAAATAGAGTGAGTTATAAAGGTTATGTAAATCAAAGAATAGTAAGATGTCAAATAACAGTTGATAATTTTGCATGTGTTTTTCATATATGCTACAGGTTGAAATGTTAATGAAACAGATGAGACTCTGCTAAAATTTTGGTTTAAAATCTTCCATTTACCTTAAATGCTTTATAAAATTTACATGGACTATCTAACACGTAGTATTTACAGATAAAGGAAATTGTTGAGTCTTGATATGTCTAAAAAGATATAGTTTGTGACAGACCTTGCTCTATCTACACTTGATAGAGTAAGGGGTGTTACAGCGACAGTCACCTGTTGACTTATACTAAGCTCACCAAATAAACCTCTTAACCAAAGATCTTCCTTTATAGCCTCAGCTATTACCATGTACTTTGCTTCAATAGCAGATAATGCAACTATAGGCTATAAATAAGTTTTTCAGCTAATAGCAGTATTGCCAAGAGTAAGCACATAACCGAATGGATATTATTTTATCCAGATCACCTGTTATCATCATTCCGGGCCAATATAAATTTGCTGCAATTCTTTGATATGTTCTAAATGCATTGGAGTGTCCTTCCGAGGGAGAGTTATGGAATTTATGCAACAGACATGGAATACAAAAATAGGTTTGACCAATTCCAAAATCCTATTCTTATAGAGAGATTCCATCTTCCATTTCATGGCAATTAACCATTTAGCTTATTCATCACAAGAGATTGCATATGAGTATGTGGAAGATTCACCACTAGCTTTTATTTCTTGTCTCACTAACATTACAAGAGGAACATAATATGTATGAAGCAGCCTGCTAGGTACTTTTTTCTGTCTTTTGGGTCTTCGACTTTCTTCTTGTTGTAATGTTTCAAAGAAGATAACTAAACAGGGCCTTGTTGTGAAGAATGATCATGTGTAGGTGCAACTCCACCTCTAACTCAATCCTGTTAACTAGATCCATTGAACTCGTGTAGCTTCACAACTGAATCTTTTAAACCTGAATCTGATGAAGCAAATGATTCCTTAAACATCTCATATTCATTAAATTAAATACGACATCTCTACTTATCACTGACTTTGATGGATCATGATCTAGAAGCTACACTTTATATCCCTTGACACTAGATGGATAACAAATAAAAATACCTTTTATAGATCTAGGCTCCAATTTTCCACTATTGGTATGAACATAAACAGGACAACCAAATACCCTCAAATAGAATAACTAGGAGAGTTACTAGACCATACTTCTTCGGAAGTCTTTAATTCAATAGTTGTGGATGGAGAATGGTTCACCAAATATCAGGCTATAATAGTTCCTTCTATCCAAAAATCCTGAGACAAGCCAAAATTAGACAACATATAATTAACTTTTTCTAACAAAGTTTTGTTCATGTGCTCTGCAACACCATTATGCTGTGGAGTCCCACTGTCTCTGAGATGCCTAATAATGCCTTCATCTTTGAAGAACTTGTTAAATTCACATCACAATACTCTAGTCCATTATCTGTGCGGAGCCTTTTAATCTTCTCACCCATTTGCTAAAAGGAAGG
This sequence comes from Manihot esculenta, assembly GCF_001659605.2. Lineage (NCBI taxonomy): Eukaryota > Viridiplantae > Streptophyta > Magnoliopsida > Malpighiales > Euphorbiaceae > Manihot > Manihot esculenta. The sequence continues at coordinate 20,321,689 of NC_035169.2, read as the reverse complement.
AAAATAAGCAAAAATAAGTCGAGTTACAACAGAGGCATCATCTGTTAAATTCACCTCTCTATGAGCATGTTGAATACGAAAGGAAAGAAAGACTTTAGATTAGCTAATTATAGAATTATGCATTGAGAAAGCCTCCATAGATATTTATCTTGGGGTGAGACCCAAGAAACTGCAACAATAGAATTAGATTCCATAAGAACATCATGCATTAAGGACCAAATATCTCGATGAGGAGCTAGAATACTTAAGGCCTTTTCTATTGGAAGAAGTTCAGCTACATTTGAGTCTACAATACTAACAGGATAGGAGAAAACACATATAAACATACTATATGACTCATGTAGCACACCTCCAATAGCAGATGACCTAACTTCCCAATAGAGGAACCATCAACATTCTATTTAATCCAAAAAGGATCAAGCTTAACCCAAAAGGAATTAGGCTTAGGCCTAGGCCTAGAGCAATAATGACCACATCTGATAGCTTCAGAAGAAATTAGAAGATCTAAACTAGAATAAAGAAAAGAAGCGTCCAAAGCTTTCATCCAAGTGGATGCACGATGGAGGAAGAAATCCATACTAAGATCTTTTCCATGAACATTTTCTCTTTTCTAGTCAACTAGAGAGACCATACGATAGCATCAGCTAGTAACGAGCAAAACTTGGTTTGGAGCTTCCCATGAGCCAAGAATTTCTATTCAGATAAAAGCAAAGGGACTGAACTTGGTTAGTAAAAGTGAATGCCCCATAGAAATCATGTACAAATCTCCCAAGAAAGATGGCAATGGATAAAAATGTGAGAAACTGATTCTTGATAGAGCTCGTATCTAGGACCACAGTATTAAAAAGGTGGAGTATTTTTACTTTGGACAAAAATATTACTATAATGTTCAATATCATGGAACTAACATTTTAACTAGGAGGCTCCATTGCAGAGGTAACCTTTCATAACCTCTAAGTTCTCAAAGCTTAGAAGTACATGATCTCCACCTAGGGATTGTTTCAATGGAAAAAAACTCCTTCCTTAGCAAAAAGCTCATGCATAATTGGGATAAGGGTTTTATCATTTGCAGTTGCAAGGGCAGATTTTGCTAACCATTCATTATTAACAGATTTTATGTTCTCCGGAATCTCATACCTACCACAGAGAATATATGAACTGCCAGTGAAGGATCTCATCTCAAGACAAATATCAAAAGGTGGGACAACTCTATCTATCTTTGTTTGAGGAATAAAAAATTGTTTGTATTTGAAGCTCCACATTGATTTTGATTATGACTACCATTAAAATTATTGTTTGAGTTACCGATCTTACCATTATTGGTAGTAATGCTGAAGTGTGACTTAAAAGCTCATAATTTAAAGGTGTTGATGCAAAGAAGATTAAGGGTTCAAATAAGATTTAGAATTACTGAGGCAATATGGACTTTTATAAAAAAAAAAAAAAAAAAAAAAAAACTTTCCACTCTTGTTTAGCTTTCTCAGGATAAAAATATTTGCAACATGAGAAAACTTGAAGATAATCTTGCGCAACAAGGCTGTCACAGTAGGTAGGTTTTTAAGGTGGATGGTGAGAAAAAGTCTCCTTAAGGAAGGGGTTGAGATGACCATTATGGGACGATTGAGAGGAAAATTAGAGTTAATAGATAAGAAAGGAATTGAGTTTTTTTCGATCTATGATAAACGTCATACAAGCTCATTAAAAGAGAAATTGAAAATCTCTTGAGTTAAGTACTCAATAACTTTTGAAAAAAATTCTATCATGTCTTGTTTATTAATTTATTGCACTTAAATAGCAAAAAAAAAGATAGCCTCTTCTTACAAACAAGAAAACTCAAAAGCATGAACTAAACATGGAGGAACACCTTCCTATGATTAAGGAATTAAAAGCAACAACTAATCAATTGGAGAACATGGTTGAACTAAACCCATATAATATGGCAACAGCTCAATCATGTTGCAAGAAAACAAGAATTTCTCAACTGCCCTGTTTAGTGGCTTTGATTTGGTCTTGCATTTCAATATTCTTCTTCCTCCATGTGTGAAACTCATGTATATTAGTAAGGGTTTGCTAACAACTAGCTAATTGGGATGGACCAAGGGTGCAACACGAAGGTGTGGAGAGGCTAGGTTGGAGGTGATGCTAGAGAAAGGGTTGAGAGGGACATTATTTTTTTTCCTAGCTAAGATTATATATATGAGAATATGTGAATAAAATATTAAAAATAAAGATTCATGAAAGTAACATTATAGCAAACATTCGTTACTACAAAAAAAGTTTATATCAGTTGTATATTGTTACCTTATATATTTTAACTGCAACCATAGATTAATAACAACAGTTTGAGAATCTGCCTTTACTACTCAATATAAGATAGTAATTTACTTACTTTTTTATAATGAATAAAAAATATAGTTAAAATTATAACTTTATTAAAAATAAAATAAATTTTATATTAAAATATATTACTAATAATAAAACTATAAATTTTCTTTATAATAATTTTAATTGAACAATTTTACACTCACTATTATTGTCTAAACTTTAAAATGATTTATTTTGTCAGAATGAGTAATTGAATTGAAAAGTATAAAAGCATGCATGCATGAACCATCTAAACTCTAAAATGATTTATTTTGTCAGAATGACTAATTAAATTAAAAAGTATAAAAGCATGCATGTCTGAAACAAATAAAACCTAATATGTGAATGATTTAATGATTGTTAGAATAAATAAATAATAGTATTTATTTACTCTAACAATGATGCATGGATTTTTGTAATCAAGAATGTATTAACCGCGATAAATTAGTACTGGATAATGGAACAAAGATATACACGTACCCAAGCAACCAAGTTCATAGAAAAAATGCCTTCCCTTATTACAGATGGTTTTCCAGTAATCAACTCTAGAAGAACCACACCGAAGGAAAAGACATCAACTTTTTCATTAATCTTGCGATCTTTGAGAAACTCAGGAGCCCCATAACTGCAATTGGGGAATACAAACATGAGAAGAACCTATTCGATATATATATATATATATATATATGCACCTTACCCACGGTTTATCTTTGCCTCAGTAGAAATATGGGTAACAAAATTTGGAAGTTCTTGGGCAAGTTCAAAACCTGAAATCTGGAATGAAAGAATTGATACAAGTCCAATTATTTTTTCAAATAACATAAAAATCAAAATACAGGCTATATTTTATATTTCAAATTGAACTTAATGAGTTGATAATTGATAAGAATTACTATAAAAGAAATTTATTATAATTATTCTAATTATTGAGAATGAAAACCATATTATATGTTTTAACAATATACAATTAGACTCAGCTGAAAAATATTTAAAATAATTTATGCTAAATGTTTCATACAATAATATTGTAGAATACATCATTAACAAAGCAAACTTTTAGTGTATGATAGGAGCATGCATCAAGTTTTATCTCCCTTAAAACTTACCTTTGGTTCAAAGTTATTGTCAAGAAAAATATTATCAGAAGTGATATTTCCGTGTATGATCGTAGGAGTACCTAAAAATACACGAATTATAAAATTAAAGTGAAACATGCAATCTCAAACATGAAAATAGAATTTGGTTTACACTCACAAAATTCATGCAAATATGCCAATCCTTTCGCACAGCCTATGGCAATTTTCTTTCTTCTAGACCAATCGATTGTTTTCTTGTGTCCTGCATCTAATCAAACCTTATAAATGAGTACCCTTTTTCTATTTAGATAAATGGAAGGCCTTTGGATAATCCTTCACATGATTATCTATCAATTTTTGTATGATACGTATAGTCAAGGACTCACCATGTAAATTAAATCTCAATGACTTGCTAGGAACAAGCTCATAAACAATAAATTTATCAGATTCTTCAATGCAATATCCTATCAGCTTGTTTAGATATTGGCAATTGTGATTGATGTAATTAACCATTTGTTCACCTCCCACCTGTGCACACACCCAAAGAGAAAGCTTCTTAATGGCAACAGGCATTCCATTGAGTTCCCCCTTGTAAAGTCTACCAAAATCATCATCGCCAATCATGCGATTGTTGGAGAAAAATCGAGTTGCAATTGCTAGTTCTTCAAAAGAAAACATTCTCGGCGAAAAATTTTGTGCCCTCTCAATGCCAAGTAGAGATTCTAGACTAGTAGTAGGCCTTCCTGTATGTGCAGTAGAAATGTTATACAAATATATAAGCATGCATAAATTTATATATGGAGTTCTAGTTGGGTTTAAAACCTTTTAATCATGGGTTGGATAAACAACATGAATCCAATGTACATTTAAGTTTAATATATTTAGTCCCTCAATTGTATCAATAATAACAATTTGATTCCGTATTTTGAAATTAGTGTATTTTTTTTATTTTACTTTAGCCACACACTTAAATCCTTCTGTCATGTGCTGTTATTTTTTTAAAAATATACTATTTAATTTTTAAATTTTGTCATTATTTACAGTTTCATTCCTTAATTTTGTAATTAGTTATAATTTTATCCCTCATATTTATCTCTTTTACCTTTCTCACTTTCTTTATCACTCCCTCCATCTATATATCTCTCTCTTCTCAATGACAAAGGAGAGAAAAGAGATAAAATAGATGAATGGAATATGAATAATTTCAAAATTAAAGAATGAAATTGGAAATAGTTACAATATTAAGGGACTATATAGTAATTTTGTAAAATACTAACACAAAATGGACGAAAGTATCCAAGTATACGACAAATTTTTTTAGTGATAAATTTAGAGGATAAATTACCAATTTAATTAAACTTGATTAAATTACAAACTTTGATTTGTTCTAAATTGGAAAATTGTCATTAGAATAAATTAACGTTTTAAAATTCAAAAATAGATAAAAAAAAATCAATAACCATAAATTTAGGGGACAAGTCAGTCATTCATTTTTAATTTGTTACCACAAAATCCTTTATCTTGGAAAACATTACCACAAAATCCTTTATGTAATTTCAAAGGTGGAGATTTTTATACAAACACTTTTAAAGATGAGAGATTTTATGTTAGCAAACTAAAGATAAGGGAAATTTGAAAAGCTATGAGTATAAATTATCCAAAATTTATAAATATTATTAAATTCATGCATTTTAATTTATCATATGTTAATATTTTCAAAAAATAGTCAAAATTAGTCAAATCTCTAATCTTGTAAACTTTATATTATTAGTTTAAGTAAAATTTTGAAAATAAAAATAACTTTTTGAAAATTTATAATTTTAATGAAAAGTCACTAATTAAAAGTAATAAAGTCGCATATATAATTTCAATTACCCTGTATAGTTTTAATGTCTTTCCAGTCTATTATCTTCTCATGCGAAATAGTTCCTTCAAGAACTCCAATTATCTGCATGACATGGATAAGATAAACTAATTCATGAATGAAACAAAATACGATTATATTAAAAAAATACAATAATTTATAATCTTATCAAATTTCAGCAAAAGACCAAATATATTTACGTGTAAAATTATTTATTTGCATAATAAGAAAGAACATTTTTAAAATAAAAAATGATAATAATTGTGCATATGTGCAATATTTAGGATAAAGAAAAGCAAACCAACAATAATTTAAATGAATTAAATATAAAAAATATTAAATAAAAAATACAATAAAAATTGTTAAAAGATTATCATAAGAAAAGAAACATGTAAAAAAAAGGTTATGCAAAAAAAAAAAAAATAATTCTACAAGTGTAATTTTTTATCAATTAAATTTAGGTGTGTATATACCTACACCTTTATTAATAAGCTAATCCAGTACTTTTAGAATCTCAACATAATACACCTTTATTAAAGTTAAATACTTTAGTCTTTCTATCCATTTAATCGCTAATATTTAAGAGAAAAACTTAAAATGCCATAATAAAAGAAGGATGTTCACTTTTAAAAATATTACTAATGATAAAATTTAAGAATTAAATAGCTATTTAATTATTTGAAATTTAACTGATGAAATTTTTTGAGAAATACTTATAAAATGGATGAAATAATTAAAGTATCTATCGAAATCAAAAGAATGTTTTCTCTAACAAAATTTCTAAACTATATAAATAAACTTGTTAATAATTCCTTATTTTTGTAAATCTCTACATACATACACACTTTACCTGTTTCATTGTTGGTCGGGAGTATGAAGGTTTATATACCGAAGCTGCTGCACAGTAAATCATTCTTATCATTTCTTCCTTGTTATACATGTCTTCCAATTTTGAATCAACAAGAACGGTATAATCATCGTTGTCCAAAGCTTGTCCAATCTGAGACCTAGCCTAAATGTTGATAATTGAAAGTATTTGTTAATTTTTTTATATCAATAAAAGCTTTTTTGAATGCATATTTAGTCTAATGTCAAGAGCAATATATGATTTGATGAATTTGAAAAATTTTATAAACTAGTTACAAAATAAATTTAATAAATAGCCTTTATGGCTGATCTTATATAAACTAGTTTTTTTTCTTACTTTTCTTTTCTTTTTCTTTTTTTTTTTTGTTCAGAGAAAAAATTATAAAGAATACGGTAATTGCATAAATCATAAGTTATTCACTCATAGAGGCAAAATTTTGATAATTTGGATTATGTGCCACTCTTTGGCATAGAGTTGATACCAATGAAAATGTGACTACATGTTTTTCCAAAAAAAAAAAAAAATACATTATCCCCTTGTTTGGAATAAAAAATTTCATAAGAAATCAATTCAATTCAATTCTTTTCTACAATTTTCTTGTTTGGAGTGGAAGAATTATTTATTTTTTAACTTACAAAATTTTCATATTCAAAGAAAAATAAAATCATACATAATTTTATAAGAATTCATTTTTATTATTTTTTTGCAATATGAATATATCAATGGAGGGGATAGGCTTGTTATCAAGAGCACACATGCAATATAGCAATGAGATTACAACCCTCGCTATTCCAAGTGAAAAGCTGCACACAAACTATGGAGAGGGCTAAGTTTGTATTCTACAATCATGTGTGGCTTGCAATACCCCACACACACCAGGCTTGACATGTGAAAGTTTGTGAATAAGGATTTCTGGTTTGTTCATTGTGCAACAAAAGTGCACTAGACTACTATGAAGAGGATGTCGCACTACCTTTAGGCAACTCCAGAGTATAGGTTGTACATAATTAAATCATCAATCTCCTAGATCCCTACTTATATAGATGCTGATTGCAATTTTTGTCTGGACGATGACAAGTTTACAACAAGGTACTCCATATACTTAAAAAATAATATTGTGTCATGGCCATCTAGGATTTAGAGAAAAAAAAAAAAAACCATTGCAGTTCATCTATGAAAATTGAGAGTTGGGCTATTTTGGCTGCCACAACAACAGTGTCTTGGATACAATAGTTGCTCCATGAAATATTTGTGCAATCAAATGAAACTTCAATATGTGATAATGTAGGTTCAACTTAAGATAACATAAAGGGAGCTACAATTTCAATACATCTCCTTGCAAGGCTAGTTGGCCAATATTCTCATAAAGTTATTATCTAAGGTTGTAATTGAATAAAACTACTTGTGAGCTATTTAAGGCTTGACTCAATAAAGATTTGGCTTAACTTGATTCTTTTTCTAAGTAAGCCAAGTTGAAGACTTAAGTTTTAGACTCGTTTAATAAACTAGCTAAAATCGAGCTTTTAAATATTTAGCTCATTAAGACTCGAAAGCTCATTTGTTTATAGATTTACGAGTCAACTCATAAATATACATATTTAACTGAAATTATTTAGCTTTAAACTAATTATTTTTAAATTAAAACTTGTTAAGGTTGTAAATGAATCGATCTTCTTTAAGGTATTCGAGACTTGGCTTATCTGAACTCATTTGCTAAATGAATCAAGTTTGAGCTTATTAATACTTAATTTGAGTTGTAAAGGAGCATAGCTCTGTTAAATAATAAAAACTTTGTAATTTCTAGATGCATGAATATAGACTAGTCTGTGGTTAAGTTCTTTGTGTCTAGCTATTAATGTGGTTTCATAGATACGCTTAATGTTCTAAAATATCAAAAGTCACCTAGAATATCAAGAGTAAGAAGTGCTCAAGAGTCACTATTATGAATCTATAAATACCTCCATAACTTAGTAAAAAGTGAGGTTAAAAAGAGAACCTCCAAAGTATTTGCAGTACCAATGGAGAATGAAGAGCCCCTTGTTATGATTGTTTAATTTAAGGCAATAGTTAAAGAAATTCTAGAAAAGTTAAGATTAACTCTAGCAAAGCATGTGTGTGAAAAATTTGAACAAAATCATCAACTAAGTTTTCTGGCAAAGGTAATATTTGAATACAAATTTGGATGGCATGAACAACATGGTTTCAAGGCATACACCAAGAAAGAAGTTGAAAATGAAGTAGTTTTGCATGTGGTAAGATATTTAAAATGTTTCTATAAAGTGGTCATTAATAATGTAAATGAAATGCAATTATACGAAGCAAAAAATAACTTGAAATATTTGAAAGATGCAAATAAGGCTTTAATGAAAATTTTGGATGAAGTTATGACTGAGCTACATAAATTGAAGGCAAAAACAGAAGAAAGAGAATCAGAGGAATCTGAAAAGTAATAAAGAGGTGTTGCCAATTTAAGCCGAAAGAAGAGTAGCATTTCCAATCTAAGTTTTTCTTCCATGTTGCAGAGGTTATGACGAAGCCTCTCATATTTGAAGATTTTCAAAGGTTGAAATCATGTCTTGAGATGAAGGAGAAATTCCAAACTAAGGAGGAGTATTAAATAATAAATAATTTGTAATTTCTAGATATATGAATGTAGAGTAGTGTGTGGTTAAGTTCTTTGTGTCTAGCTATTGATATGGTCTCGTAAATATAGTTAACGTCCTATAATATCAAACGTTAGGAGCGTTCAAGAGCCACTATTGTATGCCTATAAATACCCCATCGTATTTGTGTTTTGGTGAAAGAGTGGAGCCTAATAGAGAGTGTTCTTATTGCTTGTAACATATATATGCTTTCATATTTCCTTTCTCTTCCTAATATTTCCTTGGGTAATATCTCTCCCCTCTTCAATAAAGTTGTATAAGAGGTTTTCTCTCTCTAAGAAAGCCATATCAAAGCATTTCTAACAAATTAGTAATAAAGCCCATCTTGTTTTCCTAACGAGCTCAAATTTGTCTTGATCTTAGAAATATTATGGTGAATCTAATTTAAACTCTTCAAATCTTAACTAAGCTTAGTTCATTTACACCTCTACCATTATCAAGAATTAAGGTATACTACTCTTTAAACCAAGTTAACATTTCTAATATTGGATAGTTACACATTAAGAGAGGCATAATAAGGTGATAAGGATAACTCACCTACGAAACTAGTATCTATTTTTTATAGACATTTTAACCATATAGTTAAGTTTCTTCCAAAAAAATATCTCTACATAAGTTTGTATTCATTTATTACATAATGCATCAAATAGCTTTTGCATTTTACGCTGCTCACTTCTTTGCAATTGGTTGGTTATGCCACAATAGTCAAGAGGCATTTATGCGAAGCTAGTATTCTCTGCTCAAGTAACTTTCTATGTATTCTTATGTCATTCTTCTATTTTTTTATAAAGGATTATTTCATCCTTCTATTTTAATAGTCTTCTTTTGATGTTTATTGTGTTATTGATATGGTTTTCCAGATTTTTCACCTAACATGCATCATCTTAGTTTGAGTGTATAGAGGTCTACCAAAATCTTAGTAGGATGTGGTATGCTAATCTTTTTCTATATATTATATTAATAAAATTCCTTGCCTATTGATATCATAGCTCAAATTAAGCATTAAATTAGATAATAACAAAACTCAACTAGAATTTATCTAACAATATTTCAAATTGTGTGTGATAACCGTAGGGCTTCTTCTACCTGGGGCGAGGCCGGGCTCAAGAGAAGAACACTAGCCCAAAACCCATCAAGCCCACCTTAAGCAGACCGACCCAGCGTATCGAGCCCTGATCCGGACATGCGGGGCAAGCCGGGCTTATCGTAGACTCGGGTCCAACAGGAAGTAGTCCAGCCCAGTGATGTGACGTGAAGGAGAAAAGCTAGCCCAGTCACTTCGCAGCCCTGCCGGCATACGCGTCTGGAGAATTAAATGGCTGCCTGGTATGGAGAGGGACCCTGACACACCTGTATGTACGGATCTTAGTGACAGGGACAGATGGCACAATAGCAGAGAAGCGGTTAGGCGTCACTAGCTGACAAAAGGAAAAGGGATAAAAGGGGAGGAACGTCTTCTTCTCCCTCCAAGCTCACACTACCACTGTAAATCCTACTTTTTGGATCTCAGAACATCAGTGTGCAAAGATTCTTCCTAGATATAATTGAATTCTTGATATCATGTTGGAATTGACTACAAGTAAAGGATTTTTAAGAAAAATACAAGAAGAACCAAAATCAAAAGAAGCTGGAAAGATACCTTTAAAGCTACAATAAAGATTATTGAACCTTAGAAAATAGGTCTATAAGTGATAGGACTAATGTATACAGGTAACAGAAAGTATTGCCAATGATATGTTAGCACCTCAAATTTCAAATTTGATCCCTTTAGCAAGTATTTTGGACCCGTTTTGAATCTTTTAAAGTCAAAAACATTTTCTCTTTGGACTTGACAATTAAACTCTTAGTTTGCTAACTAAATTGCTATTATTAGTTGTTTGCTAAGTAGTTTGCTACTGTCTTAAAATTCTATCTCTACACAAATTTACCATTATCCAAATGTCCTATAAATGGTCATAAATGCACTTGGACTATAAATACTTCAATTTTAAATCATTTTGTGCTTAATAAATGTCTTAAAATGGTCCTATTCTTTGAGATCATCAGTTTCGTTCAAAGTGTTTCAATTTTGTTTGTTGAGCTTCATTAGTAGACCTATTTTGTCTCGTCTTCATAATTGATGATTTTATTGAGTGAGTTGAGTGAAAATTAATCCACAATGTCATTTATGAGGGTTGTTTAAGCACCTAGAGAAATTGAAAAAGAGTGAGTTAGAAGTCACTTACAAAGGGTTGTGAGCACCTAGTGAAGGCTTATTAATGTAAAAAGCATATCCTATCCAATGAAAAGAGAATATAATGAAGTAAAGATTCAAAGTGAAGCTTTGAAAGAGTGGACATAGGCTAGTTATAGCATAAACAATAAGAAAATCTTTGTGTTCATTTCTCCAAGCCCTACTCTCTTTGCTTTATTTCATTTTATTGAGTTATATTGAGATTGAGGAATTGATTGTAATTAGATTTGGGTGCTTTAGTGAAAACTTCATTGAGTTAAGCATATTTATCTTAGTTCATATTGTTTTGTGCTGCTTTAGGTTACTTCCATATTCTAGATTGAACATCTTGTGAAATATATATGCTTGTTTGAAGTGATTGGCACATCTACCACAATTAAGCACACTTAATTGATTTTAGCCTCAATTCTTGAAAAGTATCAAGAAAGAGTTGAAAAATTGACCCCTAAGTAGTTTCATTGGAGTTTTCTTCTAATAAGATGAGTTTGAGAAAAATATTTCAACAAAATAGGTGAAAGGAAAAATACTTCCTTAATAAGGATGATTTTGGACAATAAATAATAAGTCAAGGGTCAAGTCACTCTTCAAAATCACGATTTGCCCTTTAACGTGTGATTGGCTAAAAAACTATTTGACCTAATTTTAAAGTTCTATATTCCAATAATACAATCATAATAACTATGACAGATTTAGAAGAAAAGACATAATGGCAACTTGTCCCTTGCAGGATCCATTACCCCTCTTCACCATGAGCCCAACAACCTAGGTTCCATCTACCAAAGTCATCATCCAATAATTTTGGTGCATGAAATTGTTTGGAACCTAAAATTACTCGTCTATCTAGCTTGCTAGACAACTCCATCTTTATCTTAGTGGTCAACTATTAAAGGGCTAGAAGAGGGTTGCACTACATGGCTTAAAAGTACTTTGTTGATGAGCGTTCGTGTGGATCAAAGGTCAACGTTTGAGGCTCTCGATTCTCATGGTGAGAGAAATGATTCTATACAACAAGAGATAAGTAGACCTCTAATTATAAAATAGGTTTTCTCTCTTTTACATTTCTCAAAATGGTTGATGGGCTTAAGTTTCAATTTGGAAGACATAAGAGTTGCATCTAGTTGTGTATTTGTAAACTATTTTTGTAATACCCGGCTAGACGCCGGCATCGGAATTCTGACTTTCCGACGGAACGCCGTTGGAATATGGAATTTGAGGATGTCGGAGGTGTCAAAAAGGGTTAAAAAGAGTTTTTTTTTTCAAAATGTGTTGAAGTGTTCTATGGTTTTGAATGCAAAGGATTGGAGTTTTAAAAGAAAAGACCAAGGGGACAAAGTGCAGGTTCGGCCGCCGAACATTGCATGGTTTCACCCGCCGAAGGAGAAATTCGGCTGCCGAACGTTGTATGGTTTTGCATGCAAGTTTGGCCGCCGAAGGAGAGGCAGTCAGCCAGCTATAAAGGACCCTCAGTCGGTGAAATGGATAAGAGTTGCTTCCCTTTCACTAACAGAGGTGAGTTCTTGTTCTCCTTGGATGGTTTTCATGGTTTTTCTTCAAATCTTTCAAAGTTAAGCAAGTTGTAAGTAAGTTTTATGTTGGTTTGAAGAGTTTAGAGCTTGGAGACTTTTGGAGCTTGGATCTCCATAACTTCAAGTTTGGGGTCACACCAGCCTTTGGTCTTCACGAGGTAAGTGGCGATCCTTATGTTTTCTAGTGTTTTATAGTATGAGTTTTATGATCCCTTGACCCAACCGTGAGGGAAGAAAGGGTTTCAATCCCTTTACCCACAGCGGTCAGTAGTCACTGGTGTAGGCCCTGAGGGCTGTTTCAGATTTATATATCTGAGTGATAGTAGTTAAGCCTGGTAGTTTTACAGGATTGTTGATTATGTTTGTTTGATCATGTATGGGATTTATCAGGTGCACAGAGTGTTTAGTAGGCTTGCTACGAGTTCTGGCGGCCTTAAGCCGACCTGGATCCTAGCGCCGGTGGCGGTTTGATTTTCGGGTCGTTACAATTTTATCATGGAACTTGAATTGGCAATGAGCTTGACACTCTAGATTAACTAAGTTACATTATTTTATGCATGCGCTCTCCATTGTGCGTTTTCATATATACACATATAAGAAGAAGTTTTTTCTATTATTATTTTATTTGTAAATAGTTAATATAATCTTTATGATCTAGATATAAGATAAGTAAGGAGATAAGTGTTGATAGGTAAGGGAAAACCCATATGTGCCTTCTTCCTCTAAAAGTCTCATGTCCCAATTAATCAAAAGCTACAAAGAGAGCAAAAGGATAAGGGCGTGCGAAGAGACAATGGTCATGGTGAATGGTACTAAAGAATTTAGTGATGACAAGACTACACTGATGTTGAAGTGAATGGTGCTTGAAGTTTTGGTAAAGAACAATTAAGATAGAGGCTTAAGAGAGTTAAAGACGTAATCAAGAGAAGCAATTTAGAGAAAGAGAATCCATATAGCATAAGAGGTATTATATAATTCGTTATAGTTCGTTTCGAACTACTCATCTTACAAATAAAAATAAAATAAAATGAATTATGCATGATTTTAATTTATTTTAGAATCAATTTTTTTAGTTAAAATATAGTTAAATTTTTCCATTTTAATAATAAGATTGATAAAAAAATCAATTGAATTTAATTTTAGTAATTTCTTTTTCAAATAAAGTGTTAGAAATAAAGGAGAGGAGAGATAAATGTAGAATTGATACGTTAGCAAGTAGTTACTTAAGGTATAACTTTATTGTTTAATCAGCTATTATGCAGGATGATGCTAAAATTTAGGTCATAGTATTGCAAACCCCTTAAATTTAGGAATACTGTTTAAAATTTATCAATGTTTTCTTCCACATGGCACATTTCACCATTTTTTTGATCGATATGTTTCTCCAGTTTTAATAAATGTGTCAGTTGATCCTAATTTTATTTCTTAAATCCTACACATCTATTTGAAAAATAAACCTCTCACGTCATCTATGTTTAACTAAAAACATATATACAAGTTTAGTGTATGCATGTATATATATATGTATCATACCCAATTAACAATAGTATTGCCTTGTTTATCTGAAAGTTCTCTTCCGGTAATCAGCTCTAGGAGTACAACGCCAAAAGAATAGACATCTGATTTCTCTGACACTCTTTGTTTATCACCATATTCTGGATCTGCATAACTATAATAGAAAAATTCACTAAGATTTTGTGTCATCTAATGTATCATTTCATCTCTGATTTTGATATAAAAAAACCAGTAGACATCTAAACCTTTTTCAGTTAACATTTAATAAATAATCTATATAAAAAAATATTACTCTTTAACTCCTCTATTTTGAGGTTCGTTATACTTCTGTAAAATATAATAGTTTAATAGTTACACTTTCATAAATTATGCATGTTAATTACTAGTCAAATAAAAGTTAAGACACTAAGGGACTTTGTGAGGTAAAAAAAAAAAGTATACCATATTTATTTTTTCTTAGAAAGTAAAAAATCTTCGCAAGATAAGCATTCAAATACTGTTAGTTACTATTTTAATTCATATTTTTTAAGAGAAATTTACTATTTAGTTTTTATAATATGAGAAAACTTATTAATTGATCATTCAGTTTTGAAATATATATTAAAACGTTTCTGACGTTTTAAAAGTCTATTAGTTAGCCCCTCCATTAATTTTAGACATTAAATGCCTTTAATACGGAGGGACTAATTAATAGACTTTTCATTAACATGAAGGAACAATTAATAAATTTTTTTCAAACTATAGGGACTAAATAGTGAAATATTTAACGGTTAAAATTAATAATAGGACTAAATAGTAGAATTTTTAAGATATCAAAAAAATTATAATGTATTTTTCAAAACTAAAAGACCAATTAATGAGTTTTTCCATATAATAGATATTAAGTAATATTTTTTTCTATTCTTAACTACTCAAAAATAAACTCCATCTGAATTTAGAAATTAAAGTAATTTTATTTTTTTTAACAAGAATTTAGTTTCTCTTATTTTCAAAAGAATTTTATCCATTTAGCTATTAAAAACGAAGTTTTCAAGTTGAAATTCTAAATAACCAGAAAAATTCACATAAATAAAATTTTACAAATTGAATCAATTTCTCACTTTATAATTTTTTAATTTGACTAATTTTACCTATTATCCATATAAAAACTATTTAATTTTATCTATCTTTAAGATTTTCTTAAAAAAAAAATAATTTAACTCATAATCTATTAAACTCATTGTTTTAGATTTTTGTTTTAAAATCTAAATAGTTAGAACGACATTGAATAATCTAACAATTACTCATATAATTCTTTTTAATAAATTAATTTTTATAAATTTGAAATAGTCTAATACATAATTTTTATCTTATAAACAGAGGTAAACAAAATAATAATGACTTCTTAACCATAAAAAGTAATTGTATTAAAAAATATATTAAATAATGAATTCATAAATAATTACCCTCTAAATATTTTGAAAAAAAAAAATATGTGGTTGAAGTTTAAGTCTTGAAAATTAGAAACAATTTTTTTGGATTAAAAGTAATAAAAAATTAGGATAGTTACTGTAAAAATAATATTTGGAATTGTAATTTTATTTATGAGAGAATTATTAGTTTGTCTCTATATTAAAATTATTTAGTTAAATCATCTCTATATTTTATACAATTAAATTGTTTAGTAAGTAATTGAAAATACATGTTAAGAAAATTTATTTTAATTTTGATTAAAGACTAAATACTATGAATATTTAAATTTATAAATATTAAATAATATATATAATTAAAATTATATAAATAAATTAATGGATTTTTTTATAAAAATAAAATAAAAAATTTAATTCTATAAAATATAAAAAATTTTTAATAATATAATTTTCAAATAAAAATAAATTAATGAATTTTGAAATTTAATAATAATTTTATTCTTATTTATTTAGAATTTGAAAAAATTTAGACTCTTGCTCTATATTTAGGTGCGAGTAGTGTTCGATTCAAACGGAAAAAATTGACCGAATCAAATTAATTTAAAAATTCAATTTGATTTTTTATTCATTTCGGTTCGATTCGGTTTAGTTTTTAATTTTAAAATTTTCAATTATTTCGATTCAGTTCAATTTTAATAAGAAAAAACTAAAAAAATCAAACCGAACCGATTAATAATAATAGTATATTATTTTCAATAATATAAAGAGATTAAATTATATTAAAATTAAAATATTTCAATTAAATTTTAAAATATTAAAAATAAAATATAAATAATAACAAAATTATTAAAAATTTAAATCGAACCGAATCAAATCGAATCAAATTAATTCAATTCGATTCAATTTCTGATCAAAATCGATTTGATTTAATTTTTATAAATATTAAAATTTTAATTTTCGATATATTCGCTTCGATTCAATTTTCAATTTGTCGTTGCTAACTACCAACTACCAACTACCAAGTGGTTATACTTCAATAAATAATGACTAAGAAAAGAATATTTTCTTACATGTTGGTTCACCTTAGTATACTGCTGATATGGTTAATATTACCCGTATCAGGCAAAAAATTTGCCAGTGAAAAATCTGCAATCTAAAACAATGATTTATACAATTAAGTAGATTTTTTGGCATATAATTTAACATTAAAAAATCGGAACATAATAAAATTAACTTACGTCCAGATATCAAATTAAAGTAGCACAATTTTTTTTTTAATATCTCCTAGCATTTAACTTATTGTATAAATGCTGAACTTATATTTATTATGAGAGTACTATACCTTTGGTTCAAAATTATCACTGAGAAGAATATTATCTGCTTTAATATCTCGATGTATAATTTTAGGTTTACTTGAAATAATAATTCGAATTGAAACATTAAATAAATTGTCTAACACATAAAACAAATTATTTTAATTAGTCTCAATAGCTAATTATAATTTACAAAGTAGTGAAATTACTCACATTCTTCATGCAGATAAAGCAATCCTCTGGCAGAGTTTATTGCGATTTTTATTCTTTTCGACCATTCCAAAAGCTTGTCTTCATCTGTATAAATATATGTAAAACCTCACTTCAAAATTGAACCAAGTCAAAAAATAATAAATCATTTTATTCAATCCCATTCAATTCTTGATTTTGTTGTTATTTTATCCAAGAAGCATTAATTATCTGGAATTTCTTTGGGGAAGTGAAAAAAATATATACAAACTCATGAGAATTGCATCAATAAAATTAAGAATCAAAGTTCAATTTCATCCAGAATTTACAATCGAAAGTTAATAATAATAATAATAATGATCATCCGTACTACTAAGGCATACAATCGAAAAGATTTAACTGATGGATGAGAAGAGATTAGCAGTATTTGGCCTCTGATTTCAGGGGCAGCAAGTTTGGAATAAAAATTTTCATAATAATTCAATTTTTTTCAATCAATTCTTTTAATTAGAATGGAAGAATTCATTCTTTTTGGACTCAGGTAATTTTAATTTTCAAAAGAAATGAAATTATGTATATTTTAGTAATAATTCTTTTGAATTATTTTCTGAAAAAATGAATCGGGTAAAAATTGAATCCGTCCGTTCAATTTCTTCATTACAATTGAAATAACTCAGCCCAATATCAGTGCATGACAAGGCACTCACCATGTAGATGATGTCTCAAAGACTTGTTGGGAACAAACTCTAAAACAAGCAATTTATCTTCTCCTTCACTGCAGTATCCAATCATCTTAACGATATTTGGATGGCGCACAACGCTAAGGTACTCAATCTCCTCCAATTTATTCTCCAGCTTTACTATTTTAAGTTTCTTTATAGCAACATCATCATCATCTAAGGATGCCTTATAGACTATCCCAAAACCACCCTCGCCAATGCGGTGTACATTGGAGAAAAAACGAGTTGCTTTTGCTAGTTTTTGGTATTCATATCTCTTAAATCCATATGATTGAGCAATCTCCGAGGCTGCTGGTGCATCACGACTTCCATTCTTATCAGAATATGGTCCACATTCAGCCGCATATGTAACCACTGACTGCTCACGCAACGGTGCTGTATTATCTAACCAAGTTGTAACATGCCAGAATTAGTTAGAGGAGAAAGCAAAAATCAGTGAAGATACTATCCCCAAGTACAGCTTCTAGTAAGAAATGAAATGAATCCTTCATGGAACCCAGCAAAAAAGAGCATCAGTTTAGTTATGGAAGAAATAACATAATTCAAGAGCCTCTACGCTCTCATATTACTTTGGATTCATTGAACAGTGTCAGCTAAAACAGTATACCTTTAATGTCATTGAGGCTATCTGCCTGCGCATTGCTCTTGCTCAAGAAGCAGCCCATCAAAACCTGCGGAGTAGCTGCAGTTTTTCTAGCGATGGGATGCGACAAAGTTGAGAACGAGAAGATGAGAGGGTGGACTACGGAAGAGAAAAGAGAGCTTAGGCTTTAGGGTGGGCTCTGGGCAGGGGAATAGTTTGAAATAATCTCAACCATTCAATCTCTAATATATAAACATTCTTTTCCAAGACCCTATCTTTTAGATCTCCTTCTCACATAGCCGCTCACCTTCTCTCTCATCATCTTCTTTTATTTTGTATCTTCTTTATTTTTATTTTCTACCTCGTCTTGATTTCTTGCCCCTCTTAATCTTCCACAGTCTCCTTTTGTCCGTGTTACTCTCTCGTTCATTTAAGCCCAACACAGCAATTAATGGCACCACCACCATAGCAGTGTTGTAAGCTCATAATACTAGAGTCACAATAAAGTCGCAGCCCTACATCATCGCAGCATCAACCCCGCATGCCACAACTCCATTTTGTTTTTTTTCTTCAATTTATTTTTTGAACATGTAATCTTGATATTTTATTTGGATGATGATATTCTGAGATCCAGAAATAATAGGATTTACGATAGTTGAGTGAGTTTGGTCTGAGAGGATGACCCTCCTCCCTTTTTATCCCTTTTTTTTGCTTGTTAATGACGTCTAGCGGTTTTTCTACTACAGTGACTTTCATCCCTGTCAGACAGGTCCGTACGTGTAGGAATGTCAGTTTTCTCACCTACGTCGAGCGATCATTTAATTTTCTTCAGAGCGCATGCAAAAAAGGGCTGTGGAATGACTGAGTCGGTTCATGTCGGGTCCTCGGGCTCAAACGTGACCTGACCCTCTGAGCATTTAGCGGCCCACGTCTGGGCTGACGGGCAGCCTCGCCTAAAATCGGTTTGAGAGTTTGGGCCTGATCTATTCTTGTGGATCCTGTCTCGGCCCAAGAAGGGGAGTGAGAGGGCCAACGGTTAACAATTGCCCCTTTACCTCCTCAGCAGTTATTGCATGATTGATGAGGGGGTAAATACCGAGGACTCATTATGACCGCCTGGCCCGGAGACTGCTTCTCTCAAAACGTCTTTTCTGCACTCTTATGCTTTCCTAAATTCAAATTCTCTCAGTTTTGACAGAGTCCTTACTCTCCTTCTGCTTTTTGCATGCTCTGTTCATCCTGCCTTTCTACCCCGATCATCTCTAAGGTACGCTTTTCATCTTGCCATGGATAGTCCAAAGCTTCCCGACGTCATAAATCTAGAATCTAATGTTACTCCTTCTTCCCTGGCGAGTTTCTTTTCTCAGGAGTACCTGGATACCCCTCTCTTTCGTATTCGGGCTCCCCTTCGCAACGAGAGAATTGTCCTTCTCAATCCTCCTCCTTCGGGTCTAATTGATCCCCAAAAAGACCGTAGCTTAGTTTTTTTTGTCAAGCAACGTGAATATGCTTTAACTTTTCCCTTCTCCCCTTTCTTCGTTGAAGTTTTTCAATATTTCGGTATAACCTCTAGAATGCTTGCTCCCAACTCTATACTGTTTATGTATTCTTTCGAGTCGATCTGTTTGAGTTGGGGCCTTACACATACGGCTCGTTTATTTTCAACCATTTTTTGACTGGTTCGAGCAGTCCAGTGTTTTTACTATTTTGCCCCTCGGGGAGGGTTGTCTACCTTCTCGGGTCAAAAAGACTCAATCAAAGGCTGGACAGAGGGATTTGCTGTGGTGGAGCTGAAAGGGAGTTCTGGGGCGTCTTGGCAAGTGGACCTCCCCTGTAGGGAAGTGCCTCAGGGCTGCAATGACCTCCCCCAGCTATCCCTCTCCGAGCAGATTGCGTTTCTCCGTCTAACTTCCTTTGAGCGGAAGTATGACTTCGAGAAATGCATGTTTGTGTCTAGTCTTCAAGACTGCAAGAACGCGGGTATTTTATTCCGCTTTTCATTGCCTTATTCTTCATTTTGTTTTTGGGTTTGAATGTTCTCCTGAACTGTTGGGTTTTATTTTTTTATTTATTTTATTTTTGTTTTTTCAGCTTCTAAACACCCAATGGATAAGATTAAGCCCCCGAAGAATTTCGTTCTGTCTCGGGAGAGCATGAGGGCGGCTCTAGATGCTTTCCGAGCTGGACAGTCGGTGGCTGATGTGACTCGGGAGGTCGCCCAAATCATCTCTCCCAGGTCGGCAGAACGGTCCATTCCCCTTGCTCCAATCTCTTCCTGTGCCTCCAGGCCGAGCTCCAAGGACCCGCACTCGAGGGCTCCCAAGTCTTCTCGTCACAGCAAGCTCAGTACGGCCCCTTGATCTCCTGCAGCTTCTAGGCAATCCTCGGCTCCGACCTCCCTAGAGCTCGTCATTATCGAAGAACCATCTGAAGTCGTGCCACCTGAGGGTGGAGGTGAAGTCGCTAAGGCAGCGCCCACCAGTGAGTACACTTCTAAGGATGGGTCCGAGCCTAAGCCTGCCCCTGCTGCTCCTCGCCCCAAGAAAGCTGACGCTAGCGGAGCTGTTGTCCTAAAGGGGGCTGCTGGCAAACGAGCTCCTCCTTCGGAAGCTATCACTGCAGCTCCGACCTCAAAGAAGGCCCGGGGATCTCAACAGCCTACCCTCGCGCTCCCATCTTTGGAGAAGGAGAAAGTGCCGGTAGGGCTTCTGTCTTCTACTCCTGACAACGAGGTGCTAAACGCCGAGGAGATCACTCCCCAATCCATCGCGAGCCTTGTTGCCGAGCTGCTACGGGAGAGGATGTTCGGTGGGGTTACTGAAGCCTCGGACCCATGCCTACTCGCTCTCACCGGTCTTTTGGCCTGCTCTACTCGGGAGTAGGTTGCCTTTCGCTCTCAGACTCGGGAGGAGCTCGGAGATACAGCTAGGGAGATGCTCCTTATGGTGATTTGTCATCTTTACTTATAGGTTGTACATTACTCTTTTTATTTTCTATTTTGACAGTTTTCTTTTCTTTGTTAGGTGATGGGTCTCTTTATGGAGATAGACGCCCGTGATCGGTCTCTCTGGAGCTCCGTAGATCGCCAGATTGAGGAGGCCCGCCGCGAGGAAAATCTCAATGCTACTAGTGATGCTCGGGGCCAGCTCACTGGGGCTCAAGGTCGTTTGAAGGACCTTGAGGATGAGCTGTCCTGGACCCGTGAGGCTATTAAGAGGGCAGACGAGAGGGCAGCTGTGGCAGAGTCCCGTTGTGCTGAGGTTTCGACTCAGCTGTCCTCTCTAAAAGAAGCTCGACGGGAGAGGGATGAGGCTATGGCCCAAAGGGATGAGGCTTGGCGCGAATACGAGGTAGCAAAGACAGATCGTGATTATGCCTAGGCTCATTTCGAGACGGTGAAATCCCAGCAGGAAGAAGCCTTAGTCCGAGTCGTTGTTCTCGAGCAAGAGCTGAGCAAACGTACCGAGGACCTGAACAGCTTGACTTTGACTATCGATGGACTGAAGCTTCAGAATCAGCAACTTTGTCAGGAGATACTTACTTAAAACATGCAATGAGCTCAAGATCGGCTCTTACCTCTTGAAGATCGAGAGAAAGACGACCTAAACTTGGAAACCAAAGGAAAGGAGCTCCTGTGCCTTCCAAGCTTCAAAACTTGCTCAAATGCTCAAAATCTTCAAAACAAAGTGAAAACTCATGAAAATCTTGAAATATCTGAAGGGAGAAACTCAAGATTTGTGAGGGACGGCGGAGAGCTCACCTTGGGCGAAAATGGGGAGAAAACTCGCCCATTTCGACTAAGGAACCCATTTATAGGTGGCTGGCCAGGCCACATTCGGGAGCCGAACGTGCCTCCGCATGCATGCCATGTTCGGCGGCCGAACCTGGACTTCCCTCACTTATGCTTTCGGGGGCCTAAAGCACTCCCGAAGTGCATGCATGTATGTTTGGTCCCTCATTTGAGTCCACCTGTGTAGGTTCGGACCCGAGGAACCGAGGACCCCAGCAGTGAATTCAGCTGCTTTTGTGTCTGTCGGAGCTAGCCAGAGGTGAGTGGAATAACTCTTTATGCTTTAAAGTAAATAAATCAGTTTTAGCATGATTCACGCATCATGAATGCTATGAGATATAATAGGGTGTTTGCATTAGAACTCACGAATATGTTGCATTGCATAATATGTTGATGATGTGGATGAATGTTGAATGATCCTTTAGTCCTCGTATGTTACGATATGATGATGATACGGTACGGAAGACCAGTGAGGCCCATTCTATGCCCCTGGTACCATGTAAGAGAAAGACCAGTGAGGCCCATTCTATGCCCCTGGCACAGTCAGAATGTTATGTTATGTTATGTTATGTAAGAGAAAGACCAGTGAGGCCCATTCTACGCCCCTGGCACAGTTGGACTATGTAGAGGACTATTGGTGACAAATTCATCCTTGATGTGATTAGCTGTGATGTGATGCATTCCATGTTATCATATGTTTTAAATGTTTTATTATTCTGCTCACTGGGCTCTTGTAGCTCACTCCTCTCCCTTAACCCCCCAGGTTTGCAGGTATAGGGTAGACCAGGAGGTCAGCAAGAGTAATGAAGTCTTGGTTATGTAATAGCTAGTATGGACATGATAAATGAATATGATGTTATGTAAAAGTACAGTATAGACATGTAATGTAATGATGTTCATGGATGATAGAGGTGTGCTTGACCATAGAATGTTGTTATCCCTTTTAATACATGATCTTAGATGTTTTATGATGTTTATGTAAACCAACTCAACACATGTTATGTCACCCATTGGGGCAATGATGAGATCCCACAGAGGGGTCAATGCTTATGATTATGTTATGTATAGTGCATGCACAGGTTGAGTTTGGTGAATGTATGAAAGGAAAAGTTTTAAATTTTTATGTATGTTGTTGATCATGTATGGGATTAAACAGGTTCACAGGATGAATGTTTGGCTTGCTACGGGTCCCGGCGGCCTTAAACCGATCTGGATCCTAGCGCCGGTAGCGGTCTGATTTTCGGGTCGTTACAGAGAGTCTGCTAAGTTGAAAACAGAAATTGATCAAGCCTGCCAAAGGCGCTTGCAGGAATATAAGGGCTTTTCAGAGTTGGTGTCTGAGATTGAGCAGGCCTATGAAGATCGTCTTCAATGTTACAAAGACTCTTTTGACCTGAAAGCTGAAATCGAGGAGGCCTGTGAGGCGCGACTTGCGGATTTTAAAGCTTCAGATGTGATGAAGCACGAAATATGGAGTAGAGGCTTCTGCATGTTCGCCTCTGGGTTTTACCAGGGCTTGAAAGAGGCCAGGGATGCACCCTCCGTCCCCTTAGCTCGACTCCGAGCCCCCGAAGTAGACTCCAATGGGGAAGAGGTGCGTTATGGGGAGGACGATCGCCCTTTGCCTAAGGGGGCTCCTCGTGTAGCAACTGGGCCTCCAAGGAGGGATGCTGGGCCTAAGGGAGGAGATGGTGGAGACACCGGGCTTCAAGGGGGTGGGATCGTGCCCTTTGTGGACACTGAGGGATAAGGGTTAGGGAGCGCCGGTCTCCCAGGGGGTAGTAGTGTAGGCAATGGTGTAAACGATGATGTAATTACTAATGTAAGTCTTTTAAGGACAATCTTTCCATGATTAAATAAATTAGTATTTTGTTCCTTTTATTTCTACATTGTACTTTTGTCTTTTTGCCTTATTCGCCTAACTATGTGTCCAATTTCAATGAATGAGATCATACATTTGCTTGTACTTGTGTTATTCTTGGTTTTTGTTCACTTTATTGGTCTTCCTAAACCGCGTAACCTATTAATGGCTTAATTTACTTCTTTCACTCTTTCTATGGGTACTCTTCCCAACTTCATTTATTTTAAAAGTTCTTTTTAAGCTATTTGTTCACTTGGCAAAATTTTATGAAGTTTTTCAGCTAATATAGAGAGCTCTGATGCACCTAGGGATGCCTTACCGCTTTTAGGCGCTTTATTCCTTATAGGCATAATCTTATGACTTTTGAAATGGATTGGGCTTTGTGCCCCCCACCCCCGGGGAAAACATGGGTCCGAGCTGGGAGCTCGTCCTTCTCGAGAATGTGTGAGCCTGGATTATTTTTTTTATGCTGATTTAAATCAAGGCTGTAGATTTGTTCGCATAATCACTCCTATCTGAGTCTACATTGCCTTTCTTTTGTTGTTTAGGCTTTTTCTAGGCTGGTTTCTTCTTTCTTTTAGTTTTCTAAGCACGGTTCTCGTTAGCCTTTGTATTATTTCGTGAATGAGATTCAGGCTTTTGGGCCTTACTGCTGCTTCATTATCTCAGCCGATTTTGCGGTGTCGGGGCCACTTTGGGAGCCCGGTCACCTACCTCACTGGGGTCTTGAACAAGATTCAGGCTCTTTGGCCTTACTGTCGCTTCGTTATCTCAGCCGGTTTTGTGTTGCCGGGGCCACTTTGGGAGCCCGGTCACCTACCTCACTGAGGTCTTGAACCGGATTCAGGCTCTTTGGCCTTACTGTCGCTTCGTCATCTCAGCTGGTTTTATGGTGCTGGGGCCACTTTGGGATCCCGGTCACCTACCTCACTGATGTCTTGAACCGGATTCAGGCTCTTTGGCCTTACTGTCGCTTCGTCATCTCAGCCGGTTTTGTGGTGCCGGGGCCACTTTGGGAGCCCGGTCACCTACCTCACTGAGGTCTTTCCTTTTTTCTTTTTAATGTTTGTTCTGTTTTTCTTTTTTAAGAGAAAACAAGGCGAGCCATAAAATAACATTTTCTTTTGATTTGAATTGCTTGGTCTATTTACATCGTTTTAGAATACAAGCGTTTGTATTTCTATCATCTATGTATTTTTAGGGAAAGTACATCTTTAGGTGTTGAATGTTCCACGCGTGAGGCTCTAGATTTCCTTGCATGTCTTCAATTCGATACACGCCTGGTTTCACCACTTTGGTTATTCTGAAAGGGCCCTCCCAAGTGGGTGCCAGCTTTCCCACTGCGGCTCTTTTCCCGGTGGCTTCCAGCCTTCTTAGTGCCAGGTCTCCTACTTTCAAGCTCATTTCTCTGACTTTTTGGTTGTAGTAATGAGCTGCTCTTTGTTGATAAGCGGCGGTGCAAAGTTGGGCCTCTTCTCGGACTTCTTCTAGAGCATCCAAGTTGCTCCTTAATTTATCACCATTGGTGTCTTCATTATTGAATTGGACTCGATGAGTGGGGACCTGCAGCTTGACGGGTACCACAACTTCAGTTCCAAACGCCAGTGCGAACAGTGTTTCCTTTGTTGGTGTTCTAGAGGCAGTTCGGAATGCCCATAGGATGCTATTGAGCTTGTCTACCCAATTCTTGTTCGCTCCGTCCAGTCGCTTCTTTAACCCCTGGAGGATTGCCCTGTTTGTGACCTTTGTTTGGCCATTGGTTTGAGGGTGGGCCACTGAAGAAAATTTGTGCCATATGCCCATATTTCTTGTGAATTCCTTGAAGGCTTTGTAGTCGAATTGCTTGCCATTGTCTTATATGAGCACCCTCGGTACCTCAAACCTGTAGATGATGTTGCCCCAGACGAAATCTAGCATTTTTCTTACTGTGATAGTGGGAACTGCCTCTGCCTCTGGCCATTTTGAAAAGTATTCCACGGCCACTATTACGAACTTCTTTTGCCCCGTAGTCTTGGGAAAAGGTCTCAGGATATCTATGCCCCATTGTGAGAACGGCCACATGCTGGATATGCTGGACTGTGGAGTGGTTGGAATGTTGATTGCGTTAGCAAACCTCTGGGACACATTGCATTTTCTGACAAATTCTTCCATCTCCTTTTTAATCGTGGGCCAGTAATATTCTTGTCTGAAAATTTTATTCGCTAGGGTTCCTGCCCCTTCGTGAGCTCTACAGATTCCTTGGTGAATCTCTTCCATGACCCTAGTTGCTTCCTCCGGGCCTACACATCGAAGCCATGGGCTGGACTTCCCTCTCCTGTATAGGATTCCTCTTACTACTTGGTAATTGGCAGCTCGGGCTACAATTTTTCTTGCTGCAGCTTTATCTTCTTGGAGCTTTCCCTTTTCTAGATATTCCAGGTAAGGAGCCATCCAGTTCTCTCCTTCCCCGATTTCCATTATCATAGCGGGTTTCCCGTAAGTAGGTGCGTTCATATGTTGTATGTATACTTCATTTGGGAGTTGTTCTGATTCTTCTTTAGACAAACGGCTAAGTAGGTTTGCTTCCTCATTTTCTTCTCTGGGTATTCTTTGATACCACACTTTAACTCCTTGTTTGCTGAGCTCGACTTCTATACTTTTTACCTTTGTCAGGTACTTTTTCATGGTGGGATCTCTTGCTTGGTATGCCCCAGTCACCTGGCTGATTACTAGCTGGGAGTCGCTATTTATTGCTAGGTCGGTTGTTAGTGTATATGCCCTAGGCCATTATCTTGGACCTTTTTGTATGTCATTTTGGTTATTAATAAAAGAGGTTTTTATCATTATTATTTGTTTGCATGTTACATAATAATGATTATCATCCCTGGTTACTTATTATTATGTTGATAATAATAAAATATAACTAGTATGATTATTGATTGATAATCATGAGATGATTATGTATATGTTGATATAAATCAATAATCATAAATACTTGTTAGAGAACAAAGTATTGGATGGACCCGCATTGAGATCACTACATGGGTCATTGTCATAAGTGAATCTCAAAGTAGTTATGTCTTAATCCTTTGACTTGAGATTGTCATAGTTTCCAACATAAGGACTGTTATGTTTTGACATAATCAAACGTTGTCTTTAATCGGACAATCATAAAGGTTATGATTGAGCATAATAGAAATTATGTAGAGGAAAATGAACAATCAAGATAGGATTTGTCCCTCTCTATGAGAGAGATATCTTCTGGGCCCCTCGATAAGTGAGACTGAGAAATGCATGGCCGTGCTCAAATAAATTGATAGTGTGATCAATATCATTTGAATTTATCAGTCTACTTAGAGATCGAGAAATCATAAGTTTGAACATTATAAGTTTGACATTGACCATGACTTATGTTCAAACTAGATATCGTGAGACAAAGGGATTAATACATGTTCTATTTAATAGGCTTTATCGGACTATTGATCCTCATATTAGTTGGGTAGTCATAATGTCTTGCTAGAGGCCACTTATGACTTATAGGCCTTGTTGGACTGGGCCTATTGCCAATTAATATGAGCCTATTGGGTCACACACAAGAACGTTGTTGATGTGCTATATTAATGGGCTAAAAGCCCATTAGTATAATTAATAATAATAAAGTGTTATTATTATTAATATTATTATTAATATTAATTATTAATATAATTAATAATAATAAGTGTTATTATTATTAATAATAATAATTTATTATTATGAGATAATAATAATATTTAAAAGATCTGCAGTCTATCTGTAAGTGTTACAGATAAAGGACTCTATCACATAAAGATATTTGAGTATCTGTGAGATTGTGATAGTGGGTTCTAAGCACAACTCTTTTAGGAAAAGAGTTGTGGGAAAATAAAAAGACTGAGGCCTATAAATACTCCTTCTACAGATTGAGTAAGGGGGTTTTTTTTGGGTTGTAAAAGTTTTGAGAAAACTCAGTCTAAAAGATTGTAGAACATAGAGCACATAATCTATCCATCTTGAAAAGAGCTAGCACTCTAGAAGGATAGAAGACGTTCGTGTGGATACCATAGAGGGTGTTCGTTTGAAAAGGCAGCACCATCAGTCCGCCAGTGTATCTTCACTACGAGATTAACAGGTTAGTCTCACATCTTTCTTTTGATTTAAACGGAGCACTCGGATTCTGGGAAAGGAAATCCAAAATTTTATTTTTCCGCTGCGCAATTAGATTGCAATTAATCTCCGGATTTCCCAACAGTGGTATCAGAGCCTACCTGTGCTTTTCGTTTAAATTAATTATGCTATGATTGATATTATATATGTGATATATGTTTATAAGAATGGCATGATAGTTACAGATAAATGATTAGATCATTTAAATAATTTTAATTTTGCTAGAAAATTAAATTAATTAAATAAAAATATTTGCAACTGGATTCACGATGAACAGTCATCGTGAACCCAGAAATTGGCGAGGCTGATGGGCGGACGTGGAGGGCGTGTGACGCTCGCGACCACCTGCAGAGAGTGTCTTTGCCGCCGCCGGCGAGGAACGACTGATTCTTCGGCCGTCAATAGCCTAGCCGGCGTCACTGCCTGGAACGCAGTGACTGAGAAGGCCGGCCCCGGAGGATCGCGCGCCCTGGAAGGGCCGCGCGACCGGAGGGTCGCGCCTCCCCGCAGGTCGCGCGACCGGTGGGTCGCGCAACCCGAGGGGTAGCACGACCGGAGGGTCGCTCCTCCCAGTGGGTCGCGCCTTCCCGTGGGTCGCGCGACCCAAGGGGTAGCGCGCCCGGGGATCGCTCGACCAGTGCCTCGCGCGCCGGTGGGTCGTGCATCTGTGGATCGCCCGCCGATGAGTCGCGCGACGGTGAGGGCAACGGCCGGAAAGTCCGGCGGGCTTCTGGACCTTCGGGCAGAAGCTGGGGGAAGAAGATGATGCCCCAAAATTACGATTTTGCCCCTGAAAATAATTAATAAAAAAAAAAAAAAATAATAATAATAATAAGAAAATAATATTTTAAAATTATTTTCTTTTAGTCTTTAAATTAGATTTAAAAGACTATATTTTATTATTATTATTTGTAGTCTTTAAATTAGATTTAAATGACTATATTTTATTATTTTCTTTTAGTCTTTAAATTAGATTTAAATGACTATATTTTGTCATGTGTTAGTATGAGATACTATGCATTATTGTCTATATATATATATATGCATATAGGATGCTATAATATATGTATACAAGACAAAATAATTATAAGAAAATAGAAAATAAATTATTTTAGTCTTTAAATCAGATTTAAATGACTATATAAAATAATTTTATTATTTTGTCATATATTAGTATGAGATACTATAATATATATATATGCAAGACAAAATAATTAAAATTAAAAGTTAAACCCTCACTCTAAAATTTTAAGTTTTAATGCCACCCATATATTAAAAACCTATCAAGACTAAGATCACCAAAATGCAGGTTTTGCCAAAGCAAAGTGCATTAGGATTATCCTAGTAAGGTAGGATGAGTAATGGTTACTCATTTATTTAATTTTGGTTGAGCTTAATTAGGCTATCAAAACGGTTTTGGGCCTAAGGCATTAGATGAGGTATAACATGCATTTGACATATGATGTCAATACCTCATAATTTAAGAGTTACATTAGATGTAATTGGTAAGGGGTTACCTACCTAAATAACTTAATTCTAAGCGTCATGCCAAAGCTGACTTAGAATTAGGTGAAATATGGATCTTAGCCCACTAAAATATTATTATTATTTTGAGGGTCATATTTTAGTGGGAGATTATTATCACCTCAATATTAATTTGTTTATTAAATTAATTATATTTGCATATTTTTGTAGATTATTATGGCTGCTAATAACAATTCCACCTTATCACTGCGATCCATCCTTGAGAAGGATAAACTGAAAGAAAATGGGACTAATTTTATTGACTGGTTTAGAAACTTGAGAATTGTTCTCAATCAAGAGAAAAAGTCCTACGTGCTTGATGAAGCTGTCCCTGAACCACCTCCTGCTGATGCTACTAATGCTGTTAAGAACAAGCATAAGAAGCATATGGATGATTCTAATGACATTGGATGTCTTATGTTGGCGACTATGTGCCCAGAACTTCAGAAGGATCTGGAGCACCTTGAGGCCTATGAGATGAGTGTCCATCTCAAACAAGCTTTCCAACAACAAGCTAGGCAGGATAGGTATGAAACTACCATCGCATTGCATGATTGCAAAATGGCTGAAGGTGATTCAGTTAGTGCTCATGTTTTAAAGATGAAAGGCTACATTGATCACCTTGCTAGGCTTGGCTATCCTTTGAGTTTAGAACTTTCTACGGATCTGATCCTACATTCTTTACCTAGCAGTTTTTCTCAATTTGTCATGAACTATAACATGAACAATATGGAGAAATCCATTCCTGAGTTGCATGGGATGCTAAAGACAGCTGAGGTAAATATTAAGAAAAGGCCTACCCAAATTTTGAATGTCAATAAGGGTAAGCCCATGAAAAATAAGGGGAAGCCCAAGTCTAAAGGTGGAAATGGGCCTAAGGGACGAGGCAAACCTAAATGGCAATCCAAGGCAAAAGTTCCTAAGGAAATAGTTCCTAAGGAAGGAATCTGCTTCCATTGCAAGGAACCAGGGCATTGGAAGAGAAATTGCAAACTCTATTTGGATGAGTACAAGAAGAAGAAGAGTAGTGAGACTACGACTTCAGGTATTTATGTTATAGATATTAATTTATCTATTTCTACTTCATGGGTATTAGATACCGGATATGGTTCTCATATTTGTACAAATGTGCAGGATCTCAAAAGGAGTAGAAAATTGTGAAAGGGCAAAGTGGACCTACGTGAAGGCAATGGAGCAAGAGTTGCTGCCATAGCTGTAGGGACTTATTTTGCCCGATGGGCTTTTGTTAGTTTTGAACAAATGCTTTTATGTTCTTACTTTGAGTAGGAATATTATTTCAATTTCTGTTTTGGACGATGAAGGTTTTTCATTTCTCATTAAGAATAAGAAATGTTCCATTCATAAAGATGGTTTGCTTTATTGTATTGCAAATTCATATGATGGCCTTTATGTCCTTTATCTAGATGATTCTAGAGACAACAATATCTATAACATAACTTCTAAGAAAACTAAGCCAAATGAGTTAAACCCAACATATTTATGGCACTGTCGTCTTAGCCATATAAATGAGAATCGCATATCTAAGCTCCATAAAGATGGTTTATTAGATTCGTTTGATTTTGAATCATTTGAAAATTGTGAATCCTGTTTGCTAGGTAAGATGACAAAGGACCTTTTTACTGGACAAGGTCAAAGGGCTTCAGACTTATTGGGCTTAATACATACAGATGTTTGTGGCCCAATAAGCATTAGTGTCAGGGGAGGTTATCAGTACTTCATTACATTCACTGATGATTTCAGTAGGTATGGCTATGTCTACCTAATGAAACATAAGCATGAATCTTTTGAAATGTTTAGAACTTTTCAAAATGAAGTACAAAATCAACTTGGTAGAACTATTAAAATGCTTCGATCTGATCGAGGTGGTGAATATTTGAGCCAAGAGTTTGACGAATATCTTAGAAACTGTGGAATTGTTTCACAATTAACTCCTCCAGGAACTCCACAATGGAATGGTGTTTCTGAAAGGAGAAATCGAACTTTATTAGATATGGTTCGATCTATGATGAGTCAAACAAATCTCCCTTTATCATTTTGGGGTTATGCCTTGGAAACAGCTGTATTCATTCTGAACCGAGTACCATGAAAGCGGTTGAAAAGACACCATATGAGTTATGGACTGGGAAAGTGCCCAGTTTGTCTTTCCTTAAAGATTTGGGGTTGTGAGGCTTATGTGAAACGCCCAGTTTCAGATAAGTTAGCTCCAAAATCTATCAAGTGCAATTTTGTGGGGTATCCTAAGGAAACCAAAGGATACTACTTCTATACTCCCTCAGAGAACAAAGTGTTTGTTGCTCGAAATGGTACCTTTTTAGAAAAGGAATTTATCTCTCAGAGATTCAGTGGGAGTACAGTGCGACTTGAGAAAACTCAAGCACCACAAGAGAGCATTGAACCGCCAGTAGAACCACTTCCAGTACCACAAACAGTTGTGGAGACTGAAAGGGTGACACAAGTCCCATGCAGATCTGATAAGACACGTCATCAGCCTGAGAGATATGGATTTCTCATGACTGATAATCGTGAACTTTTACTCATTGATGAAGATGAATTTTGTGTTTACAAGATGGTTAGTGGGAGTGCAGTTGTGTTACTAGTTCTATATGTGGATGACATATTACTCATTGGAAATGATATCCCTACCTTGCAAAAGGTTGAGACTTGGTTAGGGAATTCTTTTTCAATGAAGGACTTAGGTGAGACTGCATATATCCTTGGTATTAAGATCTATAGGGATAGATCCAAGAGGATAATCGGTCTGAGTCAAAGTACTTATATTGACAAGGTGCTGAAAAGGTTCAGCATGCAAGATTCCAAAAGAGGATTCTTGCCCATGTCTCATGGTATTCATCTCAGCAAGAATCAATGTCCCATGACTTCTGATGAGCGAGAACGGATGAATAAGATCCCTTATGCTTCTGCTATTGGATCTATCTTGTATGCCATGTTATGTACTAGACCAGACGTCTCATATGTCTTGAGCACAACAAACAGATATCAGACAGATCCCGGTGAGAGTCACTGGACAGCTGTTAAGAATATCCTAAAGTACCTTAGAAGGACTAAGGATGCATTCCTAGTTTATGGAGGACGAGCTAGTTGTAAATGGTTACACAGATGCTAGTTTCCAAACCGACATAGATGAGTTAAGATCGCAGTCAGGATTCATATTCATTTTAAATGGTGGAATTGTTAGTTGGAAGAGTTCCAAGCATAGTACTATAGCAGATTCTACAATAGAAGCTGAGTATATAGCAGCATCAGATGCAGCTAAAAGGGCAGTCTGGTTGAAGGAATTCATCTCAGAGTTGGGAATGGTTCCAGCATTGCAAAACCTATGGACCTTTATTGTGATAATAACGGTGCCATAGCACAGGCAAAGGAGCCCAGATCTCACCAGAGATCTAAACACATACTCAGGCGAT